>NC_053431.1:67598457-67898457 GCF_007990345.1 Gossypium hirsutum
CCCCAATTAATGTGAAAGGAGTCAAGAGTTTCTTAAGCCATGTTAGTTTTTACCGAAAGTTTATCAAAGATTTCTCAAAAAATTCTAAACCGTTGTGTTTGTTGTTAGAGAAAGATTCAGTGTTTGATTTCAAGAAAGTCTATTTGAAAGCTTTTGAAGATCTGAAAAAATGGTTAATCTTAACCCCAATAATCGGTACACCTGATTGGAGCTCACCTTTTGAGTTAATGTACGATGCAAGTGGTTATGTCATTGGAGCTGTGATGGGTCAAAGAAGAAACAAAGTGTTTTACCCTATTTACTATGCAAGTAGAACTTTGACGAGAGACCAACTCAATTATACGGTAACTAAAAAGGAACTCTTTCCTATAGTTTTTGCTTTTGAAAAATTTCGTTCATATCTTATAGGTACTAAAGTTACAGTATTTACTGACCAAGAGGCCATTAAATACTTGCTGATAAGGAAAGATGCAAAATCGAGGCTAATCTATTGGATACTTTTACTCCGAGAATTTGACCTTGAGATCCAAGACAGAAAAGGTGTCAAAAATCAAATAGCTGATCATCTGTCGAGGTTGAAGCAAGATGAGGTAACTCGATCATGTGTACCTATCAACGAGAATTTCCCAGATTAACACTTATTTGAGGTAAGTCAAATTCATGAAACACCTTGGTTTGTTGATTTTGCCTATTATCTTGCATGTGGAATAATTCCTCGAGAAATGAAATACCAACAAAGGAAAAAATTCCTTCATGATAGTCGGTATTATTTTTGGGAGGATCCATTTTTGTTTAAACAGTGTGCAGATAACATAATTCGAAAGTGTGTAGCTAAAGTGAGATTGCTGAGATCTGTATCATTGCCATTCATCTCCAAGTGGGGGACACTTTGGTGGTTCACGTGCTGCAGCAAAGATTTTGCAATGAGGTTTCTTTTGTCCTACACTATTTAAAGATGCTTATGCTTATGTGAAGAACTGTGATAAATGCCAAAGGACCGAAAATATATCAAGGAGGAATGAGATGCCCTTGACAAATATTTTGGAGATTGAATTATTTGACGAATGGGGCATTGACTTCTTAGGCCCATTTCCTTCTTTGTATGGGAACAAATACATCTTAGTAGTTGTGGACTATATATCCAAGTGGGTTGAAGCTGAATCATACCCTACAAATGATGCTAAGGTAGTCATGTAATTCCTACATAAGCATGTGTTTACACGATTTGGGACACTAAGAGCTATTATTAGTGATGAAGGTTCTCACTTTGTGAACAAATGGCTTAAGTGGTTACTTGAAAAATATGATGTGAAGCACAAGATTGATACTGCCTATCACCCCTAGTCTAATGGGCAAGTTGAAAGAGTGAACCGTGAAATCAAAGGTATCCTTGAAAGGGTAGTACGCCCTAGTAGAAATGATTGGTCTTGAAGGCTCGATGATACATTATGGGCCTATCAAACAGCATTTAAGACACCGTTAGCAATGACTCCTTATCGATTAGTCTTTGGAAAAGGCATGTCATTTGCCATTAGAGTTAGAGAATAGAGCTCACTAGACTTTGAAACAGTTGAACTTTGATCTTAAGCAAGCTAGGGAGAGAGGATGTTACAACTTGATGAGTTGGAAGAGAAGAGGTTGTCTTCCTATGGGAAAGCCAAAATGTGTAAAGAAAGATAAAAAAGATGGCATAATAGTCATATACAACCTCGTGAGTTTAAAAAAAGTTAAAAGGTTTTGTTGTTTAATTCAAGGTTAAAGTTATTTCCTGGGAAGCTTAAATTCTGATGGAAAGGACCCTATATCATCTACTGAGTTTATCCTTATGGAGCTATTAAATTATAAGATAATTATGGAGGTTTAATGGTCAACGTCTCAAACACTATTGGGAGGGTGAAGTTGAGCGAGTTAAATCCTCGTTCAAATTAACAGACCCTTGATTTTTTATGAACTCATTTTGTAAATAAGTAAATAATTAGAACTTATTTTCTTAACTTATTACATTTAATTAATCCTATCTAAGGAGATTGGAACTTAAACGGGACCGTTGTAACCCCTCTAACCTTTCTTGGGAATTAATTTAATATAATTTGTCAAGAAAGAATTTCCTAATTAAGATTTAAAATTTTAAGTTTCATTTGTTCTGTTTAAATTTTAAAATTTATGTTAATAAAAGGGGTCAAATTTGGCCCAAGTACTAATCAAGTTTTTTTTTTTTGAGTAAGTTTGTAAATACAGTCTGAGTTTGAGGCCCAAGACAGCAAAAAGGAGGAAAAAATCCACACTTCGCCGCCACTCCTATTACTTGCCGCCCAAGTAACCCTAATGTAGCTAAATGTTCGCTACATGTTGCCCTAATTCTTCCCTATATAAATCCCTCTCCATTCTACTAATTTTCATATCCCTCAAAGTAATTTGCAAAAAAATCCCAAATCTCTCTTTTTTGCCGTCAACATCAAATCCTGAAAGAAACCCTAGTTCTCTTCCCTTTTTGCCGAAACCATCTACTGTCACCGCAAGAAGATTGTTGAACCACCGCCGTTGTTGTTGCACCATTCTTGTCGTCGTAAGATTTTTGTCGTAGCAAGTCTTTACCACTTTGCTGAATTATTTTTTCCCCTTGTGCAGAAACTTTGCCAATTTTCAAGAAAAGATACCATGTCTCGCAAAAGAACTAGATCTTCAAAGACTACTTCTGAAAACCCAATTTTGATCGATGAAGAAGTGAAAGAGAGATTTGATTCAACCTTCAAGCATCAACCTATGATGCCGGAAAAAGGTTTTAACTTGAAGAGTAATGATTTGATGGTTTTTCCTCTACCGAATAAAAAGAAAATCAATGCTCTTAAGTGGGAAATTTTGTGATGCTCATTCACTTCCCAATTATGAACTAGTTCGAGAATTCTATGCTAGTTTGACTATGCAGGATGCTACTGAGGTCATCATTCAAAAGAAAATTTTACTCGATCAAGTTTATGATTGGTCATCGCACTATGATGATTCCTAAACCTTCTGTTGTACTTGCGGATTCCCATTTTTCCTTATGTTGTTCTTATCTCGACTATCCCTTCTAGTTTTACTCTAGTTTTTAAATGCCATAGTTTCGGCAGATACACTAATATTCCACTCATGAGGCCTAATAAAAATGTGTCATGTCGTATTAGTGGACTTAACCTTGTTTCATCTTTTCTAATTCTACCCTACACTTGGGTTGCAATGTTGTTTGGATTACTCCCTTATAATTTGCCCTAATCGTGATACCTTGCTTTTAAGGTGAAACATATATGTTCGTAGAGGACCATTTAGGCCTACAATATCCAACAGAATGTAGTCCTAACACCATTCATGTTTATTTTATGAGGTTTCCCCCATGGCTCTAACTCTAGGGGGTTATACTAGCAATATCTTTTCCCTTAAGAGGAATAGTTGTGATAGGCACATATGTTATTGGGATACTCTTTTTGGTTATTTTTCCCTCTCTAATTTTCATTGATCACCCTCTGGTGGTCCCTTAAAGGAGGATCATTAAGTGCGATCCTCAGATATGTTTTCTCTCATTTTTGTTAACACTAGGCATTACTTGTATATATTTTCCCGTAACTGGTTCTAATCGGGTTACCACCCATATGCCCTACAACTCTTTTTATTACTATTGGATGGATTCTTTCCTTTTCAAATTCCATTGACATATTCGACCGATTTCCTATTAATCCTCTAACCCACTATCATTTGGTCAATATTTACATTTTTCATCCACCCTTTTTCCTGGATTTCGTGAATTCCTACCATCTCGATCATGGTGATCTATTTCATGTTTATTGTCCTGACAAATTTCCTTGTATCAGTAGTTCTGATAGCTACCCCGTGTTTAGTGTCATAGCGGACTACCCCATGTTTAGTGTACCAGTAGACTACTCATGTTTTAGGTTGTGTGGGCATTCGATGTGAGGCAGACGACCATGTCCTAGCCCGTGTTCAAATTAGGGTAGCTACTGACTTAGGTCACACAGCTAGCCACATGCCCGAGTGCTAGGCCGTGTGGACTATTTAATTTTTAAAAATTAGGTACAAGATCCACACGGCCAAGACAAGAGCCTGTGTGTTGGACCGAGTGACACGGCTAAGACACACACCCGTGTCTCTGCCCGTGTGACCAATTCTGAGCATTCTGTTTCTAAGTTTTAAAGAAGCAAAGGATACATAGCCAAACCACACGCCTGTGCGCATGGTAGTGTGTCACACGGTTGAGACACATGCCCATGTATCTATACGTGTGGACAAAATAAGGCTATTTCGAAGCCTTATTTCTCACCCAATTTTTTCCTTGCACCTACATTGATACTTGCATACATATACCAACCAATTCAAGATGTTAAAACCAAGCCTACATTAACATTATAACTGATATATCATCATATGTATTAAAACTTACCTTTTGAAAGACATATATGTTTACCATAATTCAATCTAACCATACCAAGCACACATATATTAACCATATTACGTCAAGTATATATATTCACTAAATATACCATTACTAGCCATTCCAATGGCTAGATTACAAACAACCATATACATGCCAATATTGGCCAAGTTAACCTATAATGCCATTATACCAAAATAAGTTTTCTATTTATACCAAAACGTGTTAAAAGATAATGTGATTATGCTCCGACCGATTCCAACCTTTACGAGCTTCTGAGCACTATAAAAAAGAGAAAAGAAAATTGAGTAAGCATTTCAAATGCTTAGTAAGTTCGTATAATAAGAATTTAACTTACCAATCATGTACATTGAAAATAAGTATACAAACATGGATCCAAATCATTATGGCCATTTGCCTTAACACATATGATCTCAAGAAACTTGTTAGTCATGTATATCATGTAAATAGAAAAAAAAAATAAAGATGAGCTCATCATGTAATAAATTTCACAAACATGTGCTTTTCATACCATATTTCCATATAACATGTGCATTTCCATAATCAATCATCTTAAGTTCAATTCAACCATGTTTGTAATAGCCTAATTTTGGGGCTAGTTGAAACAATGGTTTCGGGACCACTAACCCGAGGTTGAAGAAATTATTTTTTATATTATATTATGTATTGTAGCATGATTAGACAAGTACGTGAAAATTTTGGTGAATTAATTTTAGCAATTGCTTGCTTAATTGCGAAAAAGGGCTAAATTGCATAAAGTGCAAAAGTCTAAAATTGTTAGCTAAAGGTGTAAAATTGCCATGAACCTTAATTTTGGGGTTTTTAAAGGGTAATTAGACCCTTTCCTAAGAGCTTAGCGGGCCATAGGGAGCAAATTGGTCAAAAAGTCAAAAGTTTAGGTGGTTTTGTGACTTAATTAAATAAAATAAGACAAGATGACATCATCCTTTCATTCTCTTCTCCAAACACCAAAATTTTCAGCCATTAGAGGGGTTTTTGAGCTTCAACATTTCAGCAACTCTAAGCCTTTTCAAGTAAGTGATTCTCATGAGTTCTCTTAATGATTTTTACATTTTTGGACCCCTTGAAGCATGAGCATTCAAATGAGGGGACTATTTTGCAAGATAGACAAGAGTATAGGGTTTTTCCATGAAAGCATGTGTGTTGTTAACTAAAATTTTACAGAAGAATATGAGTCTTAGATGGGTAATAAAACAACTTTTGTGAAGGGATTTCTCATGAAAACCCTATTAGGGACTATTTTATATAAATTGAGAAATAAAAGATAAATGTGTGAAATAGTGGAAATTTTGGATTTCTATAAGAGTAAAAAGGGTTTGTCTAGGCTTATAATATGAATAAATTCAATAAAAAAAATTAATTTTTGAGCATAGAGGTAAAATGGTCATTTTGTGAAAGTTTTCGGGACCACGAATCCGAGTCAAAAAATATTTAAAAATTATTTTTTGAGTTTATTTTGTGTGAATTTATATCTTTGAAATTTTCGTGATTTAATTTTGTCGTTTAGGTATCCGATTAAATAAAAGGACTTAATCGCGTAAATTGAAAACTTGATAGTTTAAAACAAAATGGCCAAATTGTTAGTGGCTTTTTAAGTTAGGGCATTTATGTTGTAAATATCCCATTAATATATTAGTGGGACGACATAAGACATAAATTACATGGTTTTATATTATATAAGACATAAATTATATGTTATAATATAATATATATATCATAAAATAATAATAACCCATGCTCATCTTATTCTTTTGACCGAAACCAAAAATAAGAAAGAAAAAAAGGAAAGGAAAACCTAGTTCGGCCATGAACAAGATTGATTGAGGTATGTGTTTAGCTCAGTTTTTGATAATTTCTACATTTTTGATATCATTGCTTCGAGTACTACAAAACCCATGCTTGAATTTTTTATTTTGGCGAATATTTTGAATTATGTCATTGTTTGTGATTTTTGTTGTTTAATGATGAAATATAAAAAGATATGTTTTAGATTATCATATTTTGTATTGGAGTTTTTGATGATTTTGAGTAATTAGGACTAAATTGAAAAAATGATAATTTGAGGGACTAAAATGTGAAATAAATGAAATATATGGACTTGTATGAATACTAGGAATATTCGGCCAAACATGGGTATATGGAAATTTTGCATATTTTGTGTTTTGTACAATAGGGACTAAATTGTAAAAGGTGTAAATGTCAGGGGTAAAATGGTAATTTTTCTATTCATGTGTCTTTGGACTAAATTGAATGAAAATATATTTGAATGAGCTTAATATTAATATGTTTAGATCAAGAACCAAAGAAATTAGATTTGGATTGGGGGAAAACGAAAGTCGTCGACTAGCTGTCCTGTTCCGTTTTATATCATTTGAGGTAAGTTTATAAGTAAATAGAATATGTTAAATTTCAATATATGTGATTAATAGATAGTTATATTGATTAAAAGTAAATTATGAATGGATATTGAAAATGAAAATATTCTATGTTTGATGATAAGTAATGAATAAATTTAGTATTTGAAATGATGACATGAATTATATATGTTAAAATGTAGATTAATTGTATATTAAATACAAGTTTATATTCGGCTAAATGAAATATGTATGTGATATTAAAATGTGAATCATGGTTAAATGTATATATATAAACTTTGATTATGAATGATAATTTTGTTAATGCACTTATGTATAATTCAGCCGATTTTTAAAGTTGATACCTGGAAGAATATGTGGCATCGATATGTGACTTTGATATATGTGTTCGAGTAAGACCACGTTTAATAGTTGGCATCGATATGTGATTCCGATATATGTGTGTGAGTAAGTCCACGTTTAATACGTTAGCATCGATATGTGATTCTGATATATGTGTGCAAGTAAGTCCACGTTTCATACGTTGGTATCAATATGTGATTCTGATATGTGTTCACGAGTAAGACCCTGTCTGGGACAGTGGCACCGATATGTGACTACATGTAAGACCACATCTGGGACGTTGGCATTGTATGATTTGTGAGATTATCCGAGTGTCTTATCCAATTCCGAATGGTTCATCAGGCAAAGGTAAATGAATTAACTCATATATCGGAATGAGCCATATGCCAGGTATGAATTAACTCAATACCTATTTGAGGTAAAGCAAGTAAGTACCTTGTTATTTTTGCAAACCTTGAAATGGTGCAAATAATGGATATATGCGAATGTGATATGTGTACTAGACTTTGTGAGTCAGTATCTTATTTATTATGAATAATATTTAATCATGTGCGTATATGATTAGGTAATTTCAGATACATATCTAATATATGAATATGATGAATTATATTGATACAGGGGTTTAAGTATTCAAGCGTAATCGGCCTTTTAATTATTATTGAAATGAAACTTAGTATTAGACATGCATGACTATAAGTGTTCGACTTCATAATTAGCATATATATATATGAAACTATGCAACTACACATGAGTTTATATGCTTCTGGATATGTGAAGTAAGTTATAATAATTAATTAGTTGTGGGAAATAAATGATAATAGTGATAATTTGGCTTCATGAGTGTTCGACCAGTGTGACATTTGAGTGTGAATATATATATTTATAACGAATTATAAATATTTGGATCTGAAAGGTTATGATTTTATAACTTAGTTTGATTTGAATAAGTTGATAATTTTATTGGGAAGTTAAATTGCTTATAACTTACTAAGCTTCAAAAGCTTACTTTGTGTTTTTATGTGTATCTTATTTTATAGATTTTGGATTCAAGTTACAAGCTCGGGGATTGTCAACAAAGTCTATCACACTATCTACAACTTCGGTACTTAAATATTCGAACTCGAATTATGGCATGTATAGGCTGGAATGTGTTTTGTAAAGTTGGATTTTCAGTTATGTGTAATCTAAGCCATGCGAAAATGGCTAAATTATTATATTAGAATTCGGTTACGTTAGGTAAGGCTTATATTTGTGTGCCATGAATGCATAAAATATGTGATAAATATTAAATGTTACGAAAATGACTTGCTTATTATGTCCTGGTGAGTTCTTAGTCAAGATATTTAGTGAGCTTGTCCATTGGTAATTGATGATGGAAGTTTTGGATGCGTATGTATTTCTATGTAGCCAAATTCGGCTATGAAAAAGTAATGGCATAACAAGTATTTGGTATGTTAATTAGTTGTGATGGGTAAAATTAAATGCGGCATATTTTAAGTGGTGAGTGATTATATTCTAGTCTAACTAGTTGGGTTATTAAATGATAAACAATGCATGTGAATCATGAATAATTTAGTTGACTGCTTAGTATGGATTTAATGCTCAATTGTTAAGTATGGCCTTGGCTTTAGATTAAATGCGCACTATGCATATATAAATGTTGATTAGGTTACATATAAATAGTTGGTTTTGTAATGAGCCTATATTGAGAGTGTAACCATAATTCAGATCATTTGTGATGAGGTTAAATACATATATTCGGCTGTATGATTCATGATGAATATTATTGAGTTTTGGTAAATTAAGAAATTAGGTAAAAAGAAAGTCATGCGCATGATAAAAATTTGGTGTTATTTATGGACTAAGTTAAGGCATGCGTTTATAATATTGAGTCCATTTATTTTAGCTAAGTTTTTATATGCCTTATACGTATGTAAAGGTGTTCATATTAATGGATGCTCTATACCCATGTATGTGACTACATGAATTTGCTAAACTTGTGTAAGTTTGTGTATGGGTACATTGATATATATTATATTTTATTTTTGATTCTTGTGAGTGATGTGCTATATATACATATGATATGTAATAGATTTCACATATTTCATTTGTGTATAGATTATTATGTGCGATTAAAGTGTAGTTTGAATGTCTGCATATTTTTATAAGTATGAATTAAAAGTGTATTCTATTATGTTTCATTAGTATTTGCTACAACTATTGATGTTAAATAATTGTTCTTAACAGTTTATATAAGTGTACTCATATGAATGTTTGGATTTTTGCTTTGAACGGTGATACCTCGTAACCCTAATTCAGCGACAAATACGGGTTAGGGGTGTTACATTGATAATATACATGCATAATTCGCTTATTGTTGTTATGTATCTAAAGTCTATTTGTTGCCATAAATGTGTAAATGACTTGTTGTCTGAGTAAATTATATTGCGAGCAAATACAATGCTATTTGGTTAGATGTGGAATCCCGTTAAACCTTAGACATAGCATAGGATACAAAGGGGCATGCTACAAAAATTATGTGCTCTAAACACATGAGTTGGTCTGAGTTCATGAGATGAATGTTGTATGTAACATGGGTCTAGGTACTGACTCCGTGTATAGTCCCGCGAGTAGCTCAATGAGCGAGCGTTACCTGATAATTATGGGGGTCCAGGTCCTGACTTGATAAAGGGCCCATGAGTAGCTCAAATGTGAGTGTTTCATAACACAAGGTAGCTCTAACTACTTATATGACATTGAGATGCGAATTCCTCACGTATCCTTATGTGTTTCGAGCATTCAACGGGTAATGCGAAGATTGAGTTGGTGAAACTTTGATGAGGTACGTAGACTGAACTCGTGGATAAGGCCTGATTTGGTGATGAGATGCCTTCAAGCATACATGAATGGAAGAAAGAACAAGATTGAGATGTTTAAGTGATTTACATCTTTTATGCATGCCAATTTATCGTTTGACAAACATGTTTTCTTTTAATTACACTCTATTTGCATATATGTACTTACTAAACTACCATGTTTACCCTCATTTCATTTATTTCCTTATTGTGTTGCCAAGCTAGCATCGGAGATCCAGTAACGTCAAAAGCTTCGATCACACTATCACTCAAGATCTTGGTATAGCTAGTTTAATTGTTTAGTTTACTGGCATGTATAGGGACTCGAGTCTTTTGTTTAGCATTTTGTCAGGTAGTCAAAATGTGTTGGCTCATATGTGAATTGTGATACTCATTTTGTATAGGCCATGAATGTTGGCTAATGCTAATTAGTATTTATTGCAACGATGCAAATTTCTAATGGTTATGGTTGTTTTGCTTATGCATATTATGTTGGTATTGAACTCGGTTAATCTTATATAAATAGGAGTTTGTAAGAGTGGCAAAGAGGCTTGGTAAATAGCCTTATTTTGTTCACACGGGTAGACACACGGGCATGTGTCTAGGCCGTGTGTGACACACAGTCAGCCCCATGGGTGTGTTGTTTAGCCGTGTATCCCCTACACGTAAAAATTTCAAGTCAGTATGCATGGTAGTAAACACATGGGCAGGGACATGGCCATGTGTCTTAGCCGTGTGAAGGGCACAGCCTAGCACATAGGCGTGTGCCTTGGCTATGTTCAAACACCCCTTACCCGAGACTGTCGCCAGAGTCGAGCACGAGGCGTTACCAGACTTAGCTTACTAATTCGGGGCATAAAAATTTGTTTTTAAAATTAATATAGTTTCATTCATTCATTATATCCCTAAAAGGGTCCTTAAGACCTTAAAACATGAAATTGAAACGGTTCAGGAACAAACCGGAATCAATAAAAATTTTTCGATCACTTAAACAAATCAAAACAATTTATTTCATCTTTCATAAATAAACTGTCCATCTGCGTAATAGACACTAAATAAATCATAACTCGAGTTAAGAAACTCAAATTCAAATCTGTAAATTTTATCTGAAACTACACTCATATATCTTCTTACTAATTTTTTTTCAGAATTTTTGGTCTATGCAATTAGTGCATTTTATTAGTTAAATTTTCCCCCGTTTTAGTGTTCGGCTGCTCTGACCTCTATTCACTACGAATTAATCTTCTCCCTATACAGAATTCAAATAACCATGCCTTTTATTTCTCTTAAAAAAATACTTAATGAGGAATCTACACATATAAAGTATAACTCCTAATTATTTTTGTACAATTTTTAGTGAATTTCTAAAGTCAGAACAAGAGATTCAGAAATTGCTCTGACCCTGTCTCACCAAAATATAAATATCTCATACAATACAACTCCTTTATTTAGTATGTTTCTTTCATATGAAAATAGACTCAATAATATTTAATTTTATATCTCATTCACTATGTAAATCTATTTCTACTATTTTTAGTGATTTTTCAAATTCACGTCATTACTGCTGTTCGATACTGTTTTAAAGCTAATTTCACCCTTTTCATGATTTCCATGGAATAACTAGCATTTAGGCATACATAACACCAAACATGTCCTTGATTAGCCATTCTAATAGCTAATCATTATCAAGCATTTACATACCATTCATTAGCCATATCATAAGATCATACACACAAAATGGCTACGATGTTATACATGCCATACTCAAAATGAAACGTCTAGCTATACCAAAATAATCCTTGTGATAGTGTACCCAGACCTTCGGCGAACTTTATGATCCCTGGGTTAGCTTGACAAAACTATAAAAAGTAGAAAAATAAAGGGGGTAAGCATTAATCTTAGTAAGTTTGCATGCAAATAAATAACAACATTCATAAGAATTATCTTACTACTTGGCACGATACTACTTAATGTAACTTCATTAATTGTCATAGACATATTTTAAACTTCTTCACTTACTCACTTACTTAAATACTTACTTACTTAATCAAATTTATTAATACATTTTACTTACCTCTTTCCTTATCAAGCATACATAAACATTATATACTTACCTTTGCTCTTCTAGCATGAATTTGTCTTACCCTTTTTAGTATAACTCGTCTTATCTTACCTTACCTTGATATCCTCTTTAAATTTTCCCGTTGAACCACTTAGAATACGAAGGATACACGGGTACCTTACCATTTCCATGACTTGTCATGATCTTACGTGGTATCCTTTTGAAACTTACCATTGCCATGTCTCGACATGGTCTTACATGGTATCCTTGCCTTATGAACTCACCAATGTTATGCCTTGGCATGGTCTTACATGGGACCTTTGCCTTATAGAAACTTACCAATGTCATGTCTTGACATGGTCTTACATGATATCCTTGCCTAAGAAACCTTACCAATTTCCATGCCTTGGCATGGTCTTACATGGTATCCTTAAACCCTAATGTCATGACATTTGTATCCTACACATTCCTAAGGTTCAACCGGACTTTCTAATATTACTTCTCTGTCAATTCATGCTTGAGTCTTCTTTGAATAATTTCATAAAATAAATATACAGATGCTAGAAATTAACAATATTAACATAAAATAATAGAATATTGCATTTATTTACTATAAACTTACCTGGAAAACAAAATACGATCAACTATATCGATTTAGTCCACTATCTTTTTCTTTCCCCAGTCTAACTCCGGATTTTGTTCTTCTTGATCTATAATAACAAATTTAGCTTATTTAATACTCACATTTATTAAAACAGACCTTAACTCAAACTTTGGAAAAATTATATTTTTGCCCCTAAACTTTTACATATTTACACTTTTTCCCCAAGGCTCGAAAATTAAACTTCATCCTATTTTCTTATGTCTTATGACATGCTGATCATTTTCCCCTTTTATCGCAACATCAAATTCTCACTCTAACATGTACTTATGAACATTAGGTATTTTTACTGATTATGTCGTTTTACTCATTTTCACATAAAATCGCTTAGCAAAAGTTGTTTAACACAATTTCAAGCTTCATATTCTACCATAAAACATCAAAATAAACACATTTTACCTATGGGTACTTTTCCAAATATAAAATCTAGGTTAAATTATTGCTAGAATAAGCTTAATCAAGTTATCGGGACTCCAAAAACGTAAAGAACATTAAAAACGGCGCTAAAACAGACTTACAATTGAGCCTGGAAGCTTGAAAAACCCTAGATATGTCTTCCTCATGTGAAATTCGGCCAAGGGGTTGAAGATGGACAAAAATTGGCTTTTAATTTTGTTTTTATTCATTTTAATAACTAAATGAACAAAATGCCCTTAATTAAAAACTATGGTGTTTTATCTTCCTTTAGGTATTTTTATCCAAACTAGTATAATGGTTTAATTACTATCCAAGGACCTCCATCTAAAAACCCATTACTCACAAGTACTTAGTACCTTTGTGAACTAGAACACACATTTTACAACTTTTGCAATTTAGTCCTAAATATCAAATTGGACCCTCTGTCGATAAAATTTCTAAATGAAATTTTTACACAATCATGCAATCATGCCATAGACCTTAAAAGGATAAAAAAATAAATTTTTCCACCTCAGATTTGTGATTTCGCAACCACTATTCTGTTTAGGCCTTATTTCGGGATGTTACACGTGTGACCCTTATGAATTGCTGATGTCAGAAATAGAATGCCCAGGTTTTTGCACACGGGCTAGGATAGGGGCATGTCATGGCCGTGTGAAGAACACGGGCCAGGGACACAGGCGTGTGGCAGGATGTGTGAAAACCCCTATAGGTGTGTATTTAGAATTAATTTCACATAGGTAAAGGACATGGGCGTGTCCCTGAATTACTTAGGCATGTGAACTACACGAGCTAATAACACGACCGTGTTGAAATGTCACACGGGCGTGTTGCCCCTCCCATACGGGCGTGTGTCCCTATGTTTCGTGTTATTCTCAGAGTTTGTTTTAGAATCCAGATTGATTCCGAATGGGCTCCAATGGTTGTTTTAAGCCTCGTGGGCTCTTATTAAGGAGTTTTTAAATAAAATTGAAAAATGTTTTAATTTGACTATGTTTTGGTGTTATGAAAATGTTTATATCCATAAGTTTAAGTTCGGTAATGCCTCATATTCTGATTCGGCGTGGGCACAGGTGTGGGGTGTTACAATGTCAAACTATTCCTATTGAAGTTATTTGAAATATCGATGGATACACATGTAGTACACTCAAAGTGTACAAAACTGTAAACAGTTAATTCATATTCATGGGTACCCGATTAGGGCACATAATTAGGAAGCATTCTCTCGAGCCATATAACAAGATGCTCATGTGAGCCATGTATTAGGAAGCTTATTCGGGCTAAATCAGGAAACTCATAAGAGTTTAGAATAGGAAGTTTATTGAGCTTAATAGGTAACTTCGAAGAGTTATTATTAGGGAGCTCCAAATAACCATATAACAGGATGTTCAAGCGAGCCATATCAGGAAGCTCACAAAAAGCCTATATCAGGACCCTCATAAAGAGCTACATTTCTGTCTGCAATATATGCAGGATCACTGTAACACCCCGAACCCGAAACCGACACTGGAGTCGAACACGAGGTGTTAACTGACTTTAACCCCTTATAAAATTTATTTTCCAGACACTGCCCAATCTGTGTACTAGTCGTTTTAAAAATCATATCTTGAGTTTCGTAACTCGAAAATCAGTTTCGTAATTTTTCCCAGAAACTAGACTCATGTTCCCATCTATGTATTTTTTTCTAGAATTTTTGGTTGGGCCAATTAGTACAGTTTATTAGTCAAAGTCTCCCATGTTGCAGGGGTCGACTACACTGACCTTTGCCCATTACGACTTGGATATCTCCCTGCACGGGGCTTCAATACTGATGCCGTTTGTTTCTATGAAAACTAGACTCAGAGAGGAATCTATACATATATGGTATGACCCCTAATTATCTCTGGTTAATTTATAATGAATTTCCAAAGTCGGAGCAGGGAATCCAGAAACCGTTCTCGCCCTGTCCCACAAAAATCTGATTATCTCTTAATATACTGCCCATATGATCTTTTCGTTACTTCCTCATGAAAACAGACTCATCGAGCTTCGATTACATAATTTATTTATCAATTAATTCCACTCCTACTATTTTTAGTGATTTTTCAATCTCATGACACTGCTGCTGCCAGCATCTGTTACGAAAGTAACTAGGTCCATTTCATGCCTACCCTTGATCCAACTCAATCGAACATTCGTGCCATTTTCGCATGGCTTAAAGTTTACATACCAAAGTTCAAACACAACGTAATAGCTTATACATGCCAAAATGTTCTTCTAAGCCAACTAAGAAGAAAGTACCAAAACTTGCTATCCGGTGTGATGACTTCGATGACGGCCTGACCCCGCAAAAATAGATGAGTCCAAGCAACCTATAATGGGTGACAAGGAAACACCGAGTGAGTTTATAACTCAGTAAGTCATAAACAATGCACTACCATCCATCAATAACATTATCACAAGAGGAAACAAAATGGAACGAGACAATTTACTCCATCCATACCGAACCATACCATAGTTCCTCCAACCTATCGATTCAGTTTCATATCAATTCATGCATTCACATTCCATATACTCATCAATAGGACATTGAGGCAATTTCATAAATCAATTTATTTTCGTTACAATCAAACGACTAAATGGCCTTTCACCCATCCTACGATAAATTTTATGTACGTGACTTCAAGTATATTTGTCACATAGGTTCAAACTTACCGAGCTCAACACCAAGTATAAGCATAGCACCTATTAGCCATGTACTCAAGACACTTACCCGATCCGCTGTCCGCGATCGACTCAATAGTGTCGCACACATAGTGTCCATAATGATTCACGAATGTATATTGAGTCCGCACACTTAGTGCTATATAATCAACTCGCACACTTAGTGCTACGTAATCAAATCGCACACTTAGTGCTACATAGTCAAACTCGCACACTTAGTGCCGCATGGTCAATTCGCACACTTAGTGCATCATATTCATTTCGCACACTTAGTGCAACATAGTCAAATCGCACACTTAGTGCTGTACAATTTAATCCCGCGCACTTAGCGCCAAATCTCATGGTCATAAATGGTTATACCCGCACGTTTAGTGCCGAGATCAACAACTCAGTACATCTTACCTCTTTTCTTTTCATTCAACAATTTCATCATCACATACGTGCATGCATATATATATATGTGTATATTTATTCATTCCATTCAGCATCAATACATAAACATTATGACCATTTGAAATAATACCAACTACATGCTTAATGACTTACCTCGTGTTGGGTAAGACGGTTCCAACTCGGCTACTCGATAACCTTTTCTTTGCCTTTGCTCGATTCACCTCCTTTAACTCCTTGAGCTAAATCAATAATTTAACTAGTTTAACCATCTTGCTAAACATTCATTCTTCAATTGCACATGCATATGTATGTTTGTATATTCGGCAATGACAATGGTAACTTAGCAACCCTTAATTTAACTTATAATTGTTCGTAACACATTTAAAGCATCCACTCCATTCCATCATTTTAAAGCACATACATTACTCAATATTATCCAAATTCACATTCGGCATTTCCACAAACACACATGCCGATTTCATTCACTCATCTCTAATGTTAATTAAGAAATGCCGAATGTCACCAACTAAATGGCATACACACGCACCCACATGTATAAAAGTCATCCACACCACCTATAGCTCATTCGGCCTTCACCCTTACTAGTTTTTCCCATTCTTTTGTCGGTTATATATACATAGTCCCAAGGTAGTATCACGAATGGGCTTACATATATATGTATATATATATATATATAGCCGAATATGCAAAGCTTAACTCAACATCACATAAGCTCCTAAGTGATGGCCGAATATGTATATCTATATATATTCATCAACTATACTATTACCTTTAATTTATCTAATCACACAATTTCATCTCATGAATACTTGACCCATTTCTCACAAAAATGAAACAACAACTAAAATGAACATCCCATTTTTACCCCATATGGCCGATTACTTCATTAGTTACCAAGCTAACAATCCAACAATTTCAACCTCATTACAACCTCTACCTATCCAATATAACATGAACACAATCCTCCACCCCTAAATTAGATTCGGCAATCACTTAACCCTTTAACCTCAACTTTCAAGTTAAAAGCAATTAACCACTCACCATATCCTACATTACTATCCATTTTAATGACATTAACACATCTACTAAGAGTTTCAAGCTTCTTGGCCGAATTTCAACCTCAAAATCCTAAGTCTAATCTATAGGATGAGTAGAATTTGAACTAACCATCTAAAACATGCATAGATTTTCAAGAATCATTCAATACATACCTCATTCTAGCCATCTTCCAAGCCAAAATCCAATAACCAAATCTCCCTTCCTTCTCCTCACTCACGGCAATAGCCAAAGAAAAAAAAGATGAACACTCCCTCTTCCCTCCTTATTTTATTCATCTCTTCCTTTTTAATTCCTTTCTTTAATTTATTTTAATTTACTTACCAATATTAAATAATAAACAACATAAACTTGGAGGAATGGAGTCATGCTTGGCCGGCCACTTATCAAGAATTGGGCACTTTGACATGCAAGTCCCCTTTTTCTTCCACATGCACTAATAGGTCCTCATGCATTGACCTATCACATTTTAAAATTTTCTCATATAAGTCCTATTGACTAAATTCACATGCAATCGACTAAATCGAAGCTTGAAATTTTCACACATTCATGATTACATATTCTAGACAATAAACATCACATTCAAACCTTTCGGTGACTCGGTTTAGCGGTCCCGAAACCACTTCCCAACTAGGGTCAATTTTGGGCTGTCACAATCACAACTGATCATATAACAGGAAGCTCACAAAGTGTTGCGGCAGTCCGCAACACATGCAAGATCATTACTAGTCAGAATGCTCGCAGGAACCATATAGCGGGAAGCTCGAGATGGCTTATAACAGGATTCTCTTTCGAGCTAAGGTGTGTCTACAACATATACAAGACCACAACCAATCAAGAAATCCTGTATCCATCGAATTCCATCTATTCAAACGGGACTTATTATTTATCAAGCAATATCAGGCTTGTAGTTAACTTTATACATTAAACATTTACACAATTCACACATATTCAACATTCAATTCCAAACATATTAATATACATAATCTAGTTACACGAACTTACCTCGCTAAGCGTTTGTATACAAGGATCTACTAATCTGACATTTTTTGTTTTCCTCGGTCCAACTCAGTACTAGGTCTTTTCAGATCTATATAAAAGAATTTAACGTCAATTTAATACATTTCATACTCAATTTAATTCAATTCACAACCAAGGTAAAATTACCATTTTGCCCCTATACTTTTCATAAAAGATGATTTCGTCCTTATGATTTTTACATATAACATTTATAGCACATATGTTTCATAAAAAATAGATATTTTCCATGAATTTTACATATTTACAATTTAGTCCCTAAATCACAATTTCATGAAAATTCACTTTACAAAAGTTGTTTATCGATCAACAACCTTTCATTTTCTACAATAAGTTTCAAATTTTTAGCATATTCATCCATGGAAAATTTTTAATACTTTGATAAATTTACAAATTGATCCCTAAAATAGCTAGATTAGGTTAGTCTAATCTCAAAAATATGAAAATTACTAAAAATGGGACAAGATTACTTACCCAATTAGGCTTGCTTGATTTTCTTTCTCTTTCCTAGGGTTTCCATAGAATTTGGGGATAAAGATGATATAAAATGTGATATTAAACATTTATTTTCTTTATCATCTTTTATTTATTTCAATTTTCAATTTAGTCCTTTTTCTTTTTCTAAATTTCCATGGATGAATCATCAAAAATATCTTCTAACTTTACTTAATGGTCTAATTAGCATATAAGGACCTCAAGTTTTGAATTTCATAGCTATTTGATACTTATAGCTACTAGAACTCAACTTTTGCATTTTATGCAATTTGGTCCTTTCTATAATTAAACATGAAATCGGTAAAATTTTGTAACAACCCGATTCTGGGCCTAGTTAGAAAAGTGGTTTTGAAACCACTAACCCGAGGTCAAAGAAATTATTTTTAATATTGTTTTATGTGTTGTAGCATGATTATATGAGTGCATAAAAATTTTGGTGAAATAATTTTATTGCATGCTTAATTGCGAAAAATGACTAAATCGCATAAAGTGCGAAAGTTTTGTTCTACTAGCTAAATGTATGAAATAGCTCTGGAACATTAAATTAGAGGTCTTTATTGAGTAAATATACCAAAAAGTTGTTAATAGCTTATCATAGGGGCAAAGAAATTGTAAGGTCAAAGTTAAGTGAAATTGGGTGACTAAATTGACTAGATTTATAATAAAATAAAATAAGAAAAAGATGTCAACTTTCATCTTTCTCCTCTCCACCAAAAATACAAGCAAAAATAGGGGTTTTGGAGCTTCAAAATTTCAGCCACTCTTTACCCATACAAGTAAGTGATTTTGATGGCCTTTCTTGATAATTTTTGTACTTTTGGGACCTTTGTAGCATAATCTAGCTAATAAAGGGACTATTTTGCAAAATCGTTGAAAGTATAGGGTTTGTCCATGAGAGTGTTCATGTTTTTTGCTGAATTTTTATGGAAGAAAATGAATCATGGTTGCTAAACAAATAACTTTTGTGAAGTAGTTTTCATGAAAACCCTAACTAAGGACCATTTGGCACAAGTTATAAATTATGTGGTGAATGTGTGAAATAATGGGAATTTTGGGCTGCTTCTAGTATAAAAATAATTCGGCTAGGCTTGGGTAGTGAGAAAATTTGATAAAAATTAATTTACGAGCCTAGGGGTAAAATAGTAATTTTGTGAAAGTCTAGGGGCAAAATGGTCATTTTGTAAAAATAAGAATTATGTTATGCATTGATTAAAATTATGATTAAATCAGTGAATTTTTATCATTTTAAATCAAGAATATGAAATCTAAACCTAGACTGGGGTAAGGCCAAACAAGTAGACTAAATCCAAATAGTCGTCCACTTTTTGTATACCAAGGTAAGTTGTACATAAGTAAAGCAACTTTATCATTATTATGTGTTGAATAATTAATGTTGCATAATATGGTTGAAATTGCTTATGAATAATGCATGATGAAATTCAATTTAGTAGAGTCCCGATTGAACCTAGGAATAGATTGGATATCTATGCTATGACATTTGGGTGATATGAATGTCAGTGTAAGACCATGTCTGGGACATGGCATCGGCCACAACATGAGAGCCAGTGTAAGACCATGTTTAGGACATGGCATCGACCACCTTATAAGAGCCAGTGTAAGACCATGTCTGGGACATGGCATCGGCCACCTTATGAGAGCCAGTGCAAGACCATGTCTGGGACATGGCATCAGCAATAAGATGAAAACTAGTGTAAGACCATGCCTGGTGTAACGCCCTTACGCCTGAGACCGTCGCCAGAGTCGAGCTTGAGGTGTTACTAAACTTAATTTATCATTTAAAGAATTTTAAATCAATTATTTCAACTTTTGTAATAAACTGTTAATCTACGACACAGTAGTTTAAAAATTCATATCTCGAGTTCCGAAACTCGAAATTAAGATCCATAAATTTTCCCTGAAATTAGACTCATATATATATCTACTAATTGTTTTCTAGAATTTTTGGTTGGGCCAATTAGTACAGTTTATTAGTTAAAGTTTACCCTATGTCAGCATTTGACTGCTTTGACCTCTGTTCACTACGAACCACTTTTCTCTTTGTACAGAACTTAAAAGACTATGTCGTTTGTTTCTCTTAAAACTAAGCTCAATAACGAATCTATAAATATAAATCATGACTTACAATTATTTTTTAGTGAATTTCTAAAGTCATAACAGGGGATTCAGAAATTGTTCTAGCCCTGTTTCATAAAAATTTAAGTATCTTATAAAATATAACTCATTTACCTATTTCGTTTCCTTCATATGAAAATAGACTCATCAAGCTTCGATTCTATAACTTATTCATCATTTAATTCCATTTTTACTATTTTTAGTGATTTTTCAAATTCACGTTATTGCTGCAGCAATATTCTATTTTATAACAAATTTTACTTTACTATAGATTTTCATGGACTAAATAGCATTTTAAATATACATGACATCAAATATGATTTAGATTGGCCATTCCAATGGATAATCATTTACAAACCCTTTTCTTACCAAACCATAACCATATCATAAGATCATTTACACAAAGTGAGTATAGTGCTATACATGCCACACTCAAAATATAAAAGCCATTTTACCAATTTAGGGCTTCGGATAGTGTGAACGAACCTTCGACCTATCCCGATTCTCAAGCTGGCTTGTAAAAACTACAATGAATAAAAATGAGGGAGTAAGCATAAATTCTTAGTAAGTTCACATGCAAATAACAAGTAACATGATCATGTAATCCAACATAAACATCATTGAGACACTCATGTCATAAGAATAGTTACCATCTTACCACAATTTTGTCTTACCAAATTCTCAACCAAGGATTAAATTCATACCTGTTCATTTTCACTTCTTCAACACGTTCCTCATTGAATCACTTTTGTTTTAAGTACTCTCTCTATTCTCTTATGATTCTCCCGTTGAACACATTGGAATATAATTTTGGATACGCGGATAGTGTGGACGTAAGTGCTATACTCATAGCTAAACAAGCTCAATAGCTTCTGAAATCTATGTAGCCAAGCTACCATGTAACCCGCCCATAAACGAACTCGGACTCAACTCAACGAGCTCGGGCGTTCGCATCCATAAGTGAACTCAGACTCAACTCAACGAGCTCGGATGCCTAGTTACATCTCACGAACTCGGACTCAACTCAACGAGTTCAAAACTCAACCATCCTAGTGACATGTCACTTGTACCCTAATCTTTTCCCAAGGTTCAAACGGGATTTTTCTCAATTACACATTCTGATCGCCTTCTTCGAAATATAGAAACCGATATTTGCTAGCATCTCATACTTATCAAGTTGTTCATATAATTTGCATATTATCAAACAATAATTCACAAAGCATAATATTTCATGGTAATAAATATCATACCATATAAATAACATTAAATCACTTAAAATAAAAATTATGTTACTTTATTTACACATGAACTTACCTCGATACAAAATTTTAGCAACCGAGCCTATTCCTAGTAAACTTTGTTTTTCCCTCGATCACGACTTGAATCTTGTTTCTCTTGATCTATAATACCAAATTAATTTACTTAATACATACATTCATCAAAATAGCCCCTAGTACGAACTTTGGCAAGATTACCATTTTGCCCCTTAACTTTCACATATTTACACTTTTGCCCCAAGGCTCGTAAATTAAACCTCATCCTATTTTATTATGTTTTATGACATGCTGATCATTTTCCCTTCTATAGAAACATCAAATTCACACTCTAACATGTACTTATGAATATTAGGTATTTTTACCGATTAAGCCCTTTTTCTCATTTTCACTTAAAACCGAGTAGCACAAGTTGTCTAACATAATTTAAAACCTCATATTCTATCAGAAAACACCAAAATACACAAATTTCACCTATGGGTATTTTTCCAAATATGAACCCTAGGTTGAATTATTGCTAGCACAAGCTAAATCGAGCTACTAGGATTCTAAAAACATAAAAATCATTAAAAACGGGGCTTGAAATCACTTACTATGAAGCTTGGAAGTTGAAGAAACCCTAGCTATGGATAGAGGTAAGGTTCGGCCAAGGTAAGAAGAAGATGAACACATTTTGGCCTTAATTTCCCTTTTAATTAATTTTAATTACCAAATGACCAAAATACCCTTAATACCTTTCTTTGAAAATTTTCATGTACAAGCCTATTTTTATCCAAAATTTTAGAAATTGGTCAAATTTCTATTTAAGACCTCCTCATTAATATTCTAAAGCAATTTCATACTAAAAACTTCTCAAATGCAAGTTTTGCAAATTATTCGATTTAGTCCCTAATTTCAACTTAAGCACTTTATGCATAGAATTTTGTCACGAAATTTTCACACAATCATGCAATCATATCATAAACTTCAAAATAATTATAAAATAATTATTTCTATCTCAGATTGTTGGTCTCGAAACCACTATTCTGATTAGGCCCTAATTCGGGATATTACACCTGGGACATGGCATTGGCCTCGACATGTGAGCTAGTGTAAGATCATGTTTGGAACATGGCATCGGCAATTCACCCTCTTGTATAAAGCTTGTAAAATATCCTTTAGTATTCCAAATGGTTTCACTGGTTATTTTAAAAGCTTATGACAAGGATATGGAATGATATAATCATGTTGTGAGTTGTACAGGTTCTTATTTGAAACTCATGAGATATGAGTCTAGTTATGTTGCCTTGATGGTAAGAATGACATGAGTAACTTCTAGATATGAAAATGTTTTTGGGACGATATTGAAATCTTTGGTTTATACTTGTGATATATATAAGCATGTAGTGATATTTACCCATGTTCACTCAAGAATGTTGTGTTGATTTATGCCATGCATGGTTGATGTTGTTACTTATTTATATGCAACTTACTAAGCTTTATGCTTACTCCCTCTCCATTCCATTTTCTTATAGTGCCTCCATGCTAGTATCGGGGATCCAGGGGCGTCGGTGGCATCGATCACTCAATCACCTGAAGCTTTGGTATAGCTAGTTTAATAATTTGATTTTGGCATGTATAGGGCTTGAATCTTTTCTTTAGTGTCTTGTTAGTTTAGCCATAAGAGTTGGCTCATATGATGGATGTGATATTCATTTCTTTAAGCCATTAATTTTGGCTAATATTGATTATTATTAAATGCATTTGATGCAAATTTCTCATGGTTGTGGTGGTTTTGGTTGATGTTGTGTAGGTTGGTGCAAGGGTGGCAAAAAGGCTTGGTAAATAACCTTATTTTTGTTTACACAAGCATTTGTCTAGACCGTATGTGACACACGGTCTGACCCACGATGTGTGGTCCGGCCGTGTGTCCCCTGCACCTCAATTTCTCAAGTAAATATGCATGGTAGTAAACACACGGGCAGAGACACGGCCGTGCGTCTCAGCCGTGTGGATGACACAGCCTAACACATGGGTATGTGCCTTGGCCATGTGCCCTTAAGGGGTTGCTGACGTCAGAAATAGAATGTCAAGGTTTTAGCACACAGGCTGAGACACGAGCGTGTCATGGCCGTGTGGGGCACACGGGTCATGGACACGGCGTGTGCCAAGCCGTATGAAAACCCTGTAGGTTTGAATTGAAAAAATAAATTCACACAGGCTAGGGACATGGGTGTGTCCCGATATGTTCAGGCCGTGCGAGTCACACGGGCCTTCAACATGGCCATGTTAAGAAGACACATGGGCGTGTTGTCCTTCCACACGAGCGAGTGCCCTTGTCAATTTGAAATTTTATAAAGTTTTCTAAAATGCACAGATTAGTCCCGAATCAATTCCAAAGTGTGTCGAGGTCTCGTAAGCCTATAGTAGGAACATTAAGGAATTGTGAAAAGTTTTAATTTGGAGCGAGATATCATATCAAGGAAATGAATGTTTGTATGTGCTGAAGTCTGGTAACACCTCGTATCCGGTTCCAGCATCGAACTCGGATAAGTGGTGTTAAATTTAGTGGTATCAAAGCTATGTTTAGTCGATTCTCGAACTAACCTAGCATGAGTACGAGTCTAGCTATACATGTCATAACTATATTGTGACGGTGTGACGACTCCTAACAAATTTAAATTGTGTTTTCATATAGTAAATATATCCTGATGGAGCTATGGTGGATGATATGGAAAATAATGCTCTGGCTCCCGCTCAAGGGACCACGTCAGTCCAAAGTGGGCCCGTGACATTGAGTCAGGGCAGAAGGGCTAGCGAAGCCTACCTCCATATGATGGATGCTTGGTACTCAGAGTTCATTCGTCCAAACCCAAACACTTTTCCTCCCCTACCTCTTTCGATTCCTTAACCTGCCCATATGGCTCCCCAATGAGTAGAAATGGTTAGGAGAGAAAAACCTCTGGTAAATTGAATTCATAAGCACGGGGCCGAGAAATTTCAGGCTAAAATTGATGATGACCCAGAAATAGCAGAGTTTTGGTTGGAAAATACCATTAGGGTATTCGATGAATTTCCTTGCACCTTTGAGGAGTGTATGAAGTGTGTTGTGTCACTCCTGTGTGACTCGACCTACCAATGAAGGAACACCCTTGTTTTGGTTGTACCAAGGGAAAGGATTACATGGGAAATTTTCCAGGAAGAATTCCGAAAGAAGTATATTGGTCAGAGGTTTATATACCAGAAGAGGAAAGAATTTCTAGAATTGAAGCAAGGCTGAATGGCAGTAACAGAGTATGAGCATGAGTTCGTGAGAATCAGAAAATACGCTAGGGAGTGCGTATCTACTAAAGCCACTATGTGCAAAAGGTTTGGGGATGGTTTGAACGAAGACATTCGATTGTTGGTTTGTATTTTGGAGTTAAAAAAATTTGTAGTACTTGTGAAGAGAGCGTGTAAGGCCGAAGAATTGGCCAAAGAGAAGAGGAGAGCTGACATTGAGTTACGTGACTCAAAGAAAAGACAAATGGAAAATTCATTTTAGACCTCATCCAAGAAATCGAGGGAGTTTCCTACTCGAACAAATGAATCGGCAGGATTCTCGAATAGAACCAAGGATAAGCAGTATGCGGCGTCTAAAGCTTAGACGACTTTCAGTGTGAGCGTTGGTAGTGCTCAACCGAATTGACTGGAGTGTTCGCAGTGTGGTAGATGACACTTCGATGAGTGCTGAGGTAATGACACAGGTTGCTTCAAGTGTAATTTGCTAGACCACTTTATTTGAAACTGTCCTGAGATGTAGGAGAAAGACAAAAAGGAAAATGTGAGAGTGAGTTATGCTTCCTTGAGGGATGAACCACAAAAGAACCTTGGGAGTGGGGCTGGCAGTAGAGGTACACCTAGAGATTATACTGTGAGGTCCAAGGGTAGAACGCTTGCAAGGAACTACGCCATTCGCTCTCGTGAAAATGCCGCATCTCTCGATGTGATTATGAGTACCTTTTCTATCTATGATATATCTGTGATTGCTTTGATCAACCCAGGGTCTACACACTCTTATATTTGCATGAAATTAGTACCTCGCACGAATATGCTAGTGGAGTCTACTGAATTTATGGTAAAAGTGTCCAACCCGTTAGGCAAACATGTAATAGTTGACAAAGTGTGTAGAAACTGTCCTTTAATGGTTAAGGGCCACTGTTTTCCGACTAACCTCATGCTACTACCATTTGATGAATTTGATCTAATTCTTGGCATGGATTGGCTGACTATCCATAACGTGTTAGTAAACTGTGGTAGTAAATTTATTTAATTGAGATGTGAAAATGAGGATGTTATTCAGGTTGAATCAGGTGAATCAGACAGCTTACTAGTATTGATTTATTCTATGACTGCTGAAAAATACATGAGAAAAGGGTATGAGTCATATATTGCATTTATGTTGAATTACCAAGAGTCGAAAGTAAAGATTGAGTTAGTGCCAGTAGTATGTGAGTACCTAGATGTGTTTCTGGAAGAATTGCCTGGATTACCTCCAACTAGAGAAGTTGAGTTTGGTATCCGTTAGTCTCTGGTACGACACCTATTTCAATTGCTCTGTATAAGATGGCTCCGACACACTTAAAGGAGTTCAAATTACAGTTATAAGAATTAACAGACAAGGGTTTTGTGAGACCGAGCTATTTCCCGTGGGGTGCCCCAGTACTTTTTGTGAAAAAAAAGATAGGTTGATGAGGTTATGTATAGACTACAGACTGCTCAACAAGGTGACGGTGAAGAACAAGTATCCCTTGCCAAGGATTGACGATTTTTTTGATCAGCTAAAGGGAGCCACAATGTTTTCTAAGATAGACTGGAGATCTGACAATTACCAGCTGAGAGTTAAGGAGCAAGATGTGCTAAAAACCGTGTTTCAGACGAGATATGACCACTATGAGTTCCTTGTCATGCCCTTTGGCTTAACAAATGCTCCTGCCATGTTTATAGAGTTGATGAATCGTATTATCGGTTGTACTTGGATAAGTTCATAGTTGTTTTTATCGACAATATATTAATTTATTCTCGTGATAAGAGTGAGCACACAAAACATTTAAGAACTATTTTGAAGACATTATGAGATAAACACCTATATGCCAAGTTTAGTAAAAGTGATTTTTGGCTCCGATAGGTTTGATTCTTGGGACACATCGTGTCGGGTGATGGGATTAGAGTTGACCTGAGTAAGATCTCAGCTATTTTTTAGTGGAAACCACCGAGGAATGTATTGGAGATTAGAAGCTTTCTAGGCTTATCAGGCTACTATAGATGATTTGTTAAAAGATTCTGTATGATTGCTACTCCCATGACAAGGTTGTTGTAGAAAGATGTCAAGTTCGACTGGACAGAAAAATGCCAACAAAGTTTTGAGGAACTAAAGGCGTTGTTGACTGAAGCTCCAATTTTAGTACAATCAGAACTAGGAAAAGAATTCGTAGTGTATAGTGATGTATCCTTGAATGGATTAGGATGCGTGCTCATGCAAGAAGGTAAGGTGATAGAGTATGCATCGAGACAACTGAAGCCCCATTAGAAAAACTACCCGACTCACGACTTAGAGTTAGCAACCATAGTGTTCGCACTGAAGATTTGGAGATGCCACTTGTATGGCGAGAAATATTGGGTATTCACTGACCATAAAAGCCTAAAATACTTGATGACTCAAAAGGATTTAAATCTACGACAACAACAGTGGATGGAGTTGATTAAAGATTACAAGTTAGTAATTGACTATCACTCAGGAAAGGCAAACGTGGTCGTTGATGCATTAAGAAGCAAGTCTTCTTTGCCTTGAGAGTCATGAATACTCAGTTGTCTGTAATCGAGGATGGTTCGATTCTAGCAGAGTTGAGAGCTAAACCTCTTTTTCTTCAAGAGATTTGTGAAGCTCAAAAGAGTGATAAAGATTTTCTAGCCAAGATGGCTCAGTGTGAGGCAGTTGACATATCTGATTTTCGGATTAGTACCTAAATTGTTTGATGTTCCGAGATAGGGTCTATGTACCTAGAGATGATGAGCTTATTGGGAAAATTCTTCACGAGGCACATAGTAGTTGTATGTCAATCCATCTAGGTAGTACTAAGATGTATAATGACTTGAAGAGATTGTATTGGTGGCCGAACAAGAAAAGAGACATCTCAGAGTTTGTATCGAAATGTTTAATTTGTCAGCAAGTGAAAGCCAAGCACCAAGTACCTTCGAGTTTACTTCAGCCTGTGATGGTTCCCGAGTGGAATTGGGATCGAATTACCATGGATTTTGTGACAGGATTGTCGTTTTCATCAAGAAAGAAAGATGCGGTTTGGGTCGTAGTCGACCAATTAACGAAGTCGACTCATTTTATCCTGGTACGTACCGAATACTCGCTTGATAAACTAGCCGAGTTCTATGTTTCCAAAATTGTGAGACTTCACGGAGAGCCCTTGTCGATTATTTTAGATAGGGATCCAAGGTTTACTTCATGGTTTTGGAAAAAGTTACAAGAAGCTTTGGGGACAAAGTTGAATTTTAGAACGGCTTTTCACCCATAAACTAACGACCAGTCGGAGAGAGTAATTCAGATTCTTGAGGACATCTTGTGGTGTTGTGTTCTTGAATTCCAAGGTAGTTGGGAAATGTATTTACCGCTGGTAGAGTTTGCCTACAACAATAGCTATTAGTTGAGTTTGAAAATGGCGCCTTATGAGGATTTATATGGGCTTAAGTGCCGAACGCCCTTGTTTTGGACCGAACTCAGAGAAAATTAGATTCACGGGGTCAATTTAGTCAAAGAGACCGAATAGAAAGTTAAGGTAATGCGTGATTGTTTGAAGGCCACTTCTGTAACACCCCACACTCGTACCCTATGCAGGGACGGAATACGAGGTGTTACCTAAATCGGTCACATACAAACACCCTTTTCTTAGTCGTCATAATTTAGTTAAATTTAAAAATTTTCTGATTCTTTATCAAGGACTTCATAACAAGGGCCTATGAGGTTCCAACCGTCATTTAAAACCATTCAGTAATGATTCGGATCTTCCCACAAACTCTGGAAAACATTACTAAATATAGGGGCACACGCCCGTGTGGGAGGGGCAACATGCCTATGTGACTAATTCGGAATGGTCGTGCTGATGGCCCGTGTGGCTCACACTACCTAAGCTATTCATGGACACGCCTGTGTCCTCCATCTATGTCGAATTAATTCGAAATGCATAGCTACAGGGGTTTTCATACAGCCTGGCACACACCCGTGTCCCTAGCTAGTGTCCTTCACATGGCCATGACACGCCCGTGTCCTAGCCCGTGCACAAAAACATCAACATTTTGTTTCTGACTTCAACATCCCCAAAATGTCACATGGCTTAGGCACACACCCGTATGCTAGGCCGTGCCCATCACACGATTGAGACACACTGTCGGGTCTCTACCCGTGTGTTTACTATTATGCATATGACTTGAAATATTTACGTGCAGGGTACACACAGCTGAACCACACGCCCATAGGGTAGACCGTGTGTCACATACGGCCTAGAGACATGCCCGTGTGCTTGCCCATTTGGACAATATAAGGCTATTTGCCAAGCCTCTTTGCCACCTTTATTTACACTGCCTACACATTAGGAACTAAAACCAATACAAGGCTATCTCGTGCAACCAATTCATCCACAATAAACAACACTCCATGTGTTTATTTTACTCATCTATGAAAATAACATCTTTGTATATAAATCAAAATGAATGTTAGCCATCATTCAAGGCTTAATACAAAGTGAGGGATTTATCCCAAACTAACACATTTGGCCAAACTTATAATGACACAAAACATAAGTCTAGTTCCCTATACATGCCATATTCAAAAATATAAATCAAACTATACCAAAAGCTTTGATTGATAGTGTGATCGATATCTCTGACTTCCATTGATCCTTAAGCTAGATAGGCGACACTATAAGAAAATGGAAAAGGAGAGGGAGTAAGCTTAAAGCTTAGTAAGTTGCACATAAATAATTATACAACACAACTTTGCCGTTCATCAACAAGTATCATAATACACAAGTGGCATAAGCAAAACTTACTCATCAATAGTCAATACACCACATATAACATATATTGAGCTCACATCTCATACATACCAAATAGGTACCTTTGTCACTCATAACAAGGTTATACTTTCCTTGTTAACTTGACATCATACTTTTACCACTGAACTATTTGGAACATCATCAGATACTTATTTAGCCTCAAACATGGGTGCAGGTGTTGATACCATGTCCCAAACATGGTCTTACACTGACACCTCTCGTAGCGGATGCATGTCCCAGACATGTCTTACACTGGCTTACGTCTCAAGGCCAATGCATGTCCCAAACATGTCTTACACTAGCACTCATCTCAATACCGATACCGTGTCCCAGACATGGTCTTACAATGGCTCTCATAATGTGTCCGATGCATGTCCCAGACATGTTTTACACTAGCTCACAATAACCTATATGTTATGACATGAATATCCGATTTATTTCCTAGGTTCAAACGAGTACTCTACTATCTCTATTACCATAATGCTTTCTCAATTCCAGAATCGAGTAATTCATGCTATGTTAATCTCAAATACAAATTCAACACATACATTAACATTGTAGTTGTATTATTTACATACAACTTACCTCGGATTACAAAACATGGCAACTAGTCGATTTAGTCGATTTGCTAGGCTTTCCCCCGGTCTAGGTTTAGATTCGATATTTCTTGATCTATAATAACAAAAGTTCATAAATTTAATAACCTATATTGATCTGGGTATTCAATAACCTATATTTGGGAAAAATGACCATTTTTCCCCTAAACTTTTGCAAAATGACCATTTTACCCCTAGGTCTGAAAATCGATTTTTATCAAATTTCTTCACACCATAAGCCTAGCCAATCCTTCTCTACTCTTATAGCAACTCCAAATACCCACTATTTCACACATTTATCATCTATTTTACAACTTATGTAATATAGTCCTTTTTAGGTGTTTTCATACTAACACCTCTCACAAAAGTTGGTCATAAGACACCCAAGACTCATTTTCTTCCATAAAAACTCAGCAAACATTACAAATACTTTCATGGAAAAACCCTAAACTCTTAATTATTTTGCAAAATAGTACCCTCCTTTCAAAGCTTATGCTTCAAGGGTCTCAAAAGTACAAAAATATTCAAGAAAAGCCATAAAAATCACTTACTTGTGAAGGCTTAAATTTACTGAAATTTCAAGCTCTTAAAACCCCATTTCTTGCTAAAAATTTCGATTAAGAAGAAAGAATAGATGAAAAAGATGAAGGCTAGGCACTTAGGCTATTATTATATTACACCTTATGTCATCAACATACCTAATGTTGACTTTTCAACATTTTTATCTCCCATGGTTAGCCAAACTATTATAGTAGGGTCTAATTGCCCTTTAAAGACCTCCAATTTTTATTCTCTAGCTATTTGGCACCTTTAGCAATCAATTTAGGACTTTTGCATTTTATGCGATTTAGTCCTTTTTCCCAATTGAGCTCACGAACGTCAAAATTAACCCACCAAATTTTTCATACACTAATATAAACATGCAATGACTCAAAAATAATAAAATAATTTATTCGACTTCAGATTTTCCGTTCTGAGACCATTATTCCAACTAGCCCCAAACTCAGGCTATTACATTTCTCCCCCTTAGGGATTTTCGTCCCTGAAAATATTACCGACGAACGGGTACTGATCTCTCATAGTCTCCTCGGGTTCCCATGTGGCTTCCTTGACTCCATGTCTATGCCACAAAACATTCACTAGTACAATACTCTTATTTCTTACCTGTTTGACTTCCCGAGGCAATATCTTGACTGACTCTTCATCATAAATCATATCTGGAAGAATCTCAACCTCTGTTGGCTTAATCACATGCGAAGGGTCTAATCTATATCGACGTAACATGGACACATGAAACACGTCGTGAATCTTTTCCAATTCAGACGACAAAGCCAATCGATAGGCAACCGGCCTTACTCTCTCGATAACCTCATATGGTTTATGAAACGAGGACTCAACTTGTCTCTTCTACCAAATCTGAGGACTTTCCTCCACAGGAACACTTTCAGAAATACCTTATCGCCGACTTCAAACTCAATTTCCTTTCGTTTCAAATCTACATAAGATTTCTGTCTATCCGAGGCAGCATTCAAACAGTCACGAATCACTTTAACTTACTCATCAGTCTCTTTGATTAAATTGACCCCGTGAATCTGACCCTCTCTGAGCTCAATCTAATATAAAGGCGTTCAACACTTTCGCCCATACCAAGCTTCATAAGGCGCCATCTTCAAACTTGTCTGATAACTGTTGTTGTAGGTGAATTCAACCAATGGAAAATGCCTTTCCCAACTGCCTTGAAACTCAAGAACACAACACCGTAACATGTCCTCTGAAATTTGAATCACTCTTTTCGACTGGCCGTCTATTTGCGAGTGAAATGCTATGCTAAAACTCAACTTTGTTCCCAAAGCCTCTTGTAACTTTTTTCCAAAACCTTGAGGTAAATCTCGGGTCCCTATTTGAAACAATTGACAAAAGCCACTCCATGTAGCCTCACAATCTCAAAGATGTACAAGTCGGTCAGTTTCTCGAGAGAGTAATCAATACACACTGGTATAAAATGTGCCGACTTTGTTAGCTTATCCACAATAGCCCAAACAGTATCCTTTTTCTTCAAGGTTATCGGAAAACCCATCACAAAATCTATAGTGATCCTATCCCACTTCCACTCGGGGACCATGATAGGCTGAAGTAGGCCTAAAGGTACTTGGTGTTCAGCCTTCATTTGCTGACACACAAGACACTTGGAAACAAACTCTGAAATATCTCTTTTCATCCCTGACCACCAGTACATTTTCTTCATGTTGTTGTACATTTTCACCCTAGCCAGGTGGACAGACAAACACCTTTTATGTACCTCATCTAAAATTTTTTGAATCAACTCGTTGTTCTTAGGTACACAAACTCTATCTTTGAACATCAAACATCCATCGACACCAACATGAAACTTGGATTTATTTTCTTCCTTACACTAAGCCATTTTAGCTTGCAACTCTTTATTACTTTTTTAGCTTTGCGGATCTCTTGTAGAAATGTCGGTCTAGTTTTCAACTCTGCTAGGACCGAACCATCGCTAAACATAGACAACTAAGTATTCATGGCTCTCAAAGCAAACAATGACCTTCTACTCAAGGTGTTAATGACTACATTCGCCTTTCCTAGGTGATAGTTAATTATCAGCTCATAATCTTTTATTAGCTCCAACCACCTTCGATGCCGTATATTCAATTCCTTCTATGTCATTAAATACTTGAGACTTTTATGGTTAGTGAATACTCAGCATTTCTCTCCATACAAATGGTGTCTCCAAACCTTCAATGCGGACACAATGGCGGCCAACTCTAGATCGTGCGTCGGGTAATTTTTCTCATGTGGCTTTAGCTGTCTTGAGGCATAGGCTATAACCTTTCCTTCTTGCATGATCACACACCCCATACCATTCAAGGAGGCATCATTATAAATCACAAATTCCTTACCCGACTCCGGTTGCATTAACACTGGGGCTTCAGTCAATAAAGCCTTTAATTGCTCAAAACTCTGCTGGCACTTTTCTGTCCATTTGAACTTGACATCCTTTTGCAGCAGTCTTGTTATTGGGGTAGCTATCATAGAGAATCCTTGAACAAAACTTCTATAATATCCGGCCAAACACAAAAAGCTTTGGACCTCTGTCACATTCTTCGGCGGTTTCCATTCAACAATAGCCGAGACTTTGCTTGGGTCAACTCTATTCCGTCATCCGACACAATGTGTCCTAGAAATCCAACCTTCTTAAGCCAGAATTCACTCTTACTGAACTTGGCATACAATTGTTTGTCTCTAGGGTCTGTAATACAGTTCTCAAATGCTTCACGTGCTCACTCTCATCACGCGAGGAAATCAATATGTCATCGATAAAGACCACCACAAATTTATCCAAATACAACCGAAAAATGCGATTCATCAAATCCATAAACACTGTCGAGGCATTAGTCAAACCAAAGGGCATGACGAGGAACTCATAATGCCCGCATCTTGTCTGAAATGCAGTCTTTGGTACATCCTGTTCTTTCACCCTTAACTGGCAGTATCCTGACCTTAGGTCAATCTTGGAAAATACAGTGGCTCCTTTTAACTGATCAAATAGGTCATCGATCCTTGGCAAAGGATACTTGTTCTTCACTGTTACCTTATTGAACTGTCTATAGTTGATGCATAACCTCAGCGACCCATCTTTCTTTTTCACAAAGAGCACTGGAGCACCCCACGGGGAAAAGCTCGATCTCGTAAAGCCCTTGTCCACTAAATCTTGTAGTTGAGCTTTCAACTCCTTTAACTCCGTAGGAGCCATCCTATACTGAGCAATCGAGATGGGTGCCATGCCCAGTATCAACTCAATTCCAAACTCTACTTCCCTCACTGGAGGCAGTCCGGGTAATTCCACTGGAAACAAGTCTGTAAACTCACAAATCACTGGTACCGATTCAATCTTCAACTCAGACACTTGAGTATTCAACACCAAATCTAGGTAAGCTTCATATCCTTTTCTCAAATACTTCTTAGTAGTCAAAGACGATGCTATTATCAGCAAAGTATCCAACTCATCTGGTCCAACTCGAAGAACAATTCCGTCTTCACATTTTGATTCAATAACTTTTCTCCCACAATCCACTACAACATTATGAGAAGTCAATCAATCCATCCCAAGAATTACATCAAATTCATTAAATGGCAACAACATTAAGTTCGTCGGAAAACAATGACCCCTAATTGTCAAAAGATAATTTCTACACACTTGGTTTACTAGGATTGGACACTCTTATCAAAATTTCAGTGGACTCTACTATCATGTTCATTTGAGGTATCAATTCCATACAAATATAAGAGTGGGTAGACCCCGAATCAATTAAACAACAACAGATATATCATGAATAGAAAAGGTACCCATGATCACGTCTAGCGACTCTGCCTCTTCACGGGCACGAAGAGCGTAAGTCTTTGCAGGCACTCTGGCCTCGGACCTCACTACAACATCTCTTGGCACACCCCTGCTAGTAGCCCCCCTTCCAGAATTATTTTGTGGTCTACCCCTCAATGGAGCACTACTTGTCTTCACTTCTTGCTTTTTCTCTCTCTCTTCCATTTCAGGTTAGTCTCGGATGAAGTGGTCCAGTGACCCATATTTGAAGCACCCTCTTTCTTTACTTCAGCACTCGCCAAAATGGCATTTACCAAATTGTGAACATTCTCGCCTATCTAGCCGAGCACTACCAACACTCGTGATAGAAGTGGTTTGGGCTCTAGAAGTTGTGTTCCACCAGTTCTTATCTCTACTCAAAAACCCACTGAAGCATTTAATTGCGTAGTGAATTCCTTCGATCTCTTAGATGAGGACTGATGTGACTTCCCCATCTGTCTTTTCTTTGAATCTCGCAACTCAAAAGCCGTTTTCCTCCTCTCTTTTACCAGCTCCTCTTCCTTACATACTCTCTTAACGAGCACCAAAAATTCTCTTAGTTCTAGGATGCCAAAAAATACTCGAATATCTTCATTAAGACCATTCTCAAACCTCTAGGATGCCAACGAATACTCAAATATCTTCATTAAGACCATCCTCGAACCTCTTACACATAGTGGCTTCTGAAGACACGCACTCCTGCGCATACTTACTGAGCCTCACAAATTCACATTTGTATTTCGTCACTGACATTCAGCCTTGCTTTAGCTCTAGAAATTCCTTCCTCTTTCGATCTATGAACCTTTAGCTAATATACTTTTTTCGAAACTCTTCTTGGAAGAATTCCCAAGTTACTCTCTCTCTCGGTACCATAGACAAGAGAGTGTTCCACCACTGGTAGGCCAAATCTCTCAAGAGCGATACTACACACTTCATGCACTCTTTAGGCATGCACAATAGTTCATCAAATACTCTGATGATATTTTCTAACTAAAATCTGCTTTCTTTGGGTCGTCATCTAAGTTAGCCCGGAAATCCTCAGCCCCTTGTTTTAGAATCTTGTCTACCGGAGGCTTCTCTCTCCTAATCAAGTCTGCGCCCTGCAGAGCTACCAGGGCATACTAAGGAATCGAAGGAGGTGTGGGAGGTGGAGCGTTCGGATTCGCATGAACAAACTCAGTGTACCAAGCATCCATCATTCAAAGATAGGCTTCTCTAGCCCTTCCGTCTTGGCCCATAGTCACGGGCTCACTCTCAACTGGCACGGTCCCTTCAGCGGGAGCCAGCGCGTTACTCTCCACGTCATCCACCGTAGCTCTATCAAGATCCATTTACTATATGAAAATACAATTTTATAATCGTCAGAAGTCGTCACACTATCAATATACAGTTATGGCATGTATTGCTAGACTCGTGCTCTTGCTATGTTAGTCCTAGAACTGACTAAATCATAGCTCTAATACCACTAAATGTAACATCCGACACCCGTACCCTATGCATAGATAGAATACGAGGTGTTACCTAAATCGGTCTCATACAAACAGTCTTCTTAGTTATCATAATTTAGTCAAATTTAAAACTTTTCTGATTCTTTATCAAGGACTTCATAATAAGGGCCTATGAGGTTCCAACTGTCATTTAAAATCATTCGGGAATGATTCAGATCTTCCCACAAACTCTGAAAAACATTACTAAATACAGGGGCACACGCTCGCGTGAGAAGGACAACACGCCCGTGTGGGAGGGGCAACATGCCCGTGTGACTAATTCGGCATGGTCGTGCTGATGGCCTGTGCGGCTCACACTGCCTAAGCTATTCGTGGACTCACCTCTATCCTCCACCCGTGTCGAACTGATTCTAAATGCACACTTACAGCAGTTTTTACACGGCCTAGCACACGCCCGTGTCCCTGGCCCGTGTCCTTCACACGGCCATGGCACGCCCGTGTCCTAGCCCATGCACAACAATATGGACATTCTGTTTCACTTCTACATCCCCAAAATGTCACATGGCCAAGGCACACGCCCGTGTGCTAGGCCGTGCCCATCACACGGTTGAGACACACGGTCGTGTCTCTACCTATGTGTTTTCTATCATGCATACTGACTTGAAATCTTTACGTGCAGGGGACACACGGCCAAACTAGATGCCCATAGGGTAGACCGTGTGTCACACACAGCCTAGAGACACGCCCGTGTGCCTACCCGTATGGACAATATAAGGCTATTTGCCAAGTCCCTTTGCCACTCTTATTTACACTGCTTATACATTAGGAACAAAAACCAATACAAGGCTATCTTGTGCAGCCAATTCAGCCACAATAAGAAACACTCTATATGTGCATTTTACTCACTATGAAAATAACATCTTTGTATACAAATCAAAATGAATGTTAGCCATCATTCAAGGCTTAATACAAAATGAGGGATTTATCCCAAACCAACACATTTGGCCAAACTTATAAAGACACAAAACATAAGTCTAGTTCCCTATACATGCCACATTCAAAAATATAAATCAAACTATACCAAAAGCTTTGATTGATAGTGTGATCGATATCTCTAACTTCTGTTGATCCTTAAGCTAGATAGGCGACACTATAAGAAAATGGAAAAGGAGAGGGAGTAAGCATAAAGCTTAGTAAGTTGCACATAAATAATTATACAACATAACTTTGCCATTCATCAACAAGTATCATAAAACACAAGTGGCATAAGCAAAACTTACTCATCAATAGTCAATACACCTCATATAGCATATATTGAGTTCACATCTCATACATACTAATTAGGTACCTGTGTCACTCATAACAAGGTTATACTTTCCTTGTTAACTTGACATCATACTTTTACCGTTGAATTATTTGGAACATTATCAGATACTCATTTAGCCTCAAACATGGGTGCAGGTGCTGATGCCATGTCCCAGACATGGCTTTACACAAGCTCTAGCATATCTGTATCGATGCCATGTTCCAGACATGGTCTTACACTAACACCTCTCATAGCCAATGCATATCCCAGACATGTCTTACACTGGCTTACGTCTCGAGGTCGATGCATGTCCCAGACATGTTTTTCACTAGCACTCATCTCAATGTGATGTCGTGTCCCAGGCATGGTCTTACACTGGCTCTCATAATGTGGTCGATGCATGTCCCAGACATGCCTTACACTAGCTCACAATAACCCATATGTTATGACATGAATATTTGATTTATTTCCTAAGTTCAAACGAGAACTCTACTATCTCTATTATCATCATGCTTTCTTAATTCCACAATCGAACAATTCATGCTATATTAATCTCAAATACAATTCAACACATACAGTAACATTGTAGTTGTATTATTTACATACAACTTTCCTCGGATTACAAAATGTGGCAACTAGTCGATTTAGTCGATTTGCTTGGCTTTCCCCCGGTCTAGGTTCAGATTCGGCATTTCCTGATCTATAATAAAAAAATTTCACAAATTTAATCACTTTATCAATCTAGGTATTCAATAACCTATATTTTGGAAAAATGACCATTTTGCCCCTAGACTTTTGCAAAATGACCATTTTACCCCTGGGTTTGAAAATTGATTTTTATCGAATTTCTTCACAGCTTAAGCCTATATGAACCTTTTCTACTCTTATAGCAACTCCAAATACCCACTATTTCATACACTTATCATCTATTTTACAACTTATGCAATATAGTCTTTTTTAGGTGTTTTCATACTAACACCTTTAACAAAAGTTGGTCATAAGACACCCAAGACTCATTTTCTTCCATAAAAACTCAGCAAAAATTACAAATCCTTCCGTGGAAAAACCCTAAACTCTTAATCATTTTGCAAAATAGTACCCTCATTCGAAAGCTTATGCTTCAAGGGTCTCAAAAGTACAAAAATATTCAAGAAAAGCCATAAAAATCACTTACTTGTGAAAGCTTAATGTTTCTAAAATTTCAAGCTCTTAAAACCCCATTTCTTGCTAAAAATTTTGGTTGAGAAGAAAGAATAGATGAAAAAGATGAAGGCTAAGCACTTAGGCTATTATTATATTATACCTTATGTCATTAACATACCTAATGTTGACTTTTCAACATTTTTACCTCTCATGGCCGGGCAAACTATCACAATAGGTCCTAATTTCCCTTTAAAGACCTCTAATTTTTATTCCCTAACTATTTGGCACCTTTACCAATCAATTTAGGACTTTTGCATTTTATGCGATTTAGTCATTTTTTCACAAATTGAGCTCACGAACGTCAAAATTAACCCACCAAATTTTTCATACACTAATATAAACATGCAACAACTCAAAAATAATAATAAAATAATTTATTCAACTTCAAATTTTTAGTTTTGAGACCATTATTCTACTAGCCGCAAACTCGGGCTGATACAGCTTCAGATAGACAAAAATCCTACGCATATTTGAAACGATAAGAAATTGAGTTTCAAGTCAGTGATAAGATATTTTTAAAAGCATCCCCATCGAGGAAAGCCCTCAGATTTGGTAAGAAAGGAAAATTAAGTCCACGCTCTATTGGACCTTATGAGGTGACAGAGAAAATTGGACCGGTAGCCTATCAACTAGCCTTGCCATCTGAGTTAGAGAAGAACCACAATATTTTCCATGTGTCGATGTTGTTCCATTACCGTTCTAACCCTTCACACGTTTTTTCACCAACAGAGGTTGAGATTCGATCAAACATGACTTATGGCAAAAAATCGGTTAAGATCTTAGCCCGAGAAGTCAAGCAATTGAGAAATAAAAGTATAGCACTCGTGAAAGTACTGTCGCATCGACATGGGGTTGAAACGGCCACATGGGAAACTGAGGAGACTATGAGAGATCAATACCCTAACCTTTTCACTGGTAAGATTTTAGGGGACGAAAATCCTTAAGGGGGAGAATTGTATTAACCCAATTTTGGTCCTAGTCGGAACAACAGTTTTGAAACAACTAACCTGAGGTAAGGTAAATTATTTTTTATATTATTTTATGTGTTGTAGCATGATTATATGAGTGCATGAAAATTTTGGGGAAATAATTTTAGCGATTGCATGCTTAATTGCAAAAAAAGGACTAAATCGCATAAAGTACGAAAGTTTTGTTCTACTAGCTAAAGGTGTCAAATAGCTATGGAACATTAAACTAGGTTTCTTTATTGAGTAAATAGACCACAAAGTTGTTAATAGCTAATCAAGGGACAAAGAAATTGTAAGGTCAAAGTTAGGTGAAATTGGGTGACTCAATTGACTAGATTTATAATAAAATAAAAAAAAGAAAAAGATATCACCTTTCATGTTACTCCTCTCCATTGAAAATACCAGTAAAAATAGGGTTTTGGAGCTTCAAAATTTTAGCCACTCTTTACCCATACAAGTAAGTGATTTTGATGGCCTTTCTTGATAATTTTTGTACTTTTGGGACCCTTGTAGCATAATCTAGCTAATGAGGGGACTATTTCAAAAAATGATTGAAAGTCTAGGGTTTTTACATGAGATTTTTCATGTTGTTTGCTAAATTTTTATGGAATAAAATGAATCATGGTTGTTAAACAAATAACTTTGGTAAAGTAGTTTTCATGAAAAGCCTAACTAAGGACCATTTGGCATAAGTTATAAATTATGTTGTGAATGTGTGAAATAATGGGAATTGTGGGCTGCTTCTAGTATAAAAAGAATTTATCTAGGCTTGGGACAGATAAAATTTGATAAAAGTCGATTTACGAGACTAGGGGTAAAATAGTAATTTTGTGAAAGTCTAGGGGCAAAATGGTAATTTTGTAAAAATAAGAATTATGTTATGCATTGATTAAAATGATGATTAAATTAGTGAATTTTTATCATTTTAGATCAAGAAATACGAAATCCGAACCTAGATCGGGGGAAGGCCAAGCAAGTAGACTAAATCCAAATAGTCGTCCACTTTTTGTATACCAAGGTAAGTTGTACGTAAGTAAAGCAAATTTATCATTATTATGTGTTGAATGTTTAATTTTGCGTAATATGGTTGAAATTGCTTATGAATAATGCATGATGAAATTCAATGTAGTAGAATCCCGATTGAACATAGGAATAGATTAGATATCTATGCTCTGACATTTGGGTGATATGAGTGCCAGTGTAAGACCATGTTTGGGACATGGCATCGGCATTGATGTGTGTGCTAGTGTAAGACCATGTCTGGGACATGGCATCGACATTGATATGTGCGCTAGTGTAAGACCATGTCTGGGACATGGCATCAGCCTCGACATGTGAGCCAGTGTAAGACCATGTTTGGAACACGGCACTGGCAATTCACCCTCTTGTGTAAAAGCTTTTCAGATATCATTTAGTATTCTAAATGGTTTAACGGGTTATTTTAAAAGTTTATGACAATGATATAGAATGATATAATCATGTTGTGAGTTGTACAGGTTCTTATTCGAAACTCATGAGATATGAGTCTAGTTATGTTGCCTTGATGGTAAGAATGACATGAGTAACTTCTAGCTATGAAAATGATCTTGGGACGATATTGGAATCTTTGGTTTATGCTTGTGATATATATAATCATGTAATGATATTTACCTATGTTCACTCAAGAATGTTGTGTTGATTTATAACATGCATGGTTGATGCTGTTACTTATTTATATGCAACTTACTAAGCTTTATTCTTACTCCCTCTCCTTTCCAATTTCTTATAGTGTCGCCAAGCTAGTATCGGGGATCCAGGGTAAGGGTGGCAAAAAGGCTCGGTAAAGAGCCTTATTTTTTGTTATACGTGTTCTGGTTGGATTGGTTTTGGTTGATGTTGTATAGGTTGGTGCAAGTAAGAGTGGCAAAAAGGCTTGGTAAAAAGCCTAATTTTTGTCTACATGGGAGTGTGACAAGGCCGTGTGTGACACACAGTCTGCCCCAAGAGCGTGTAGTCATGCTGTGTGTCCCCTGCACCTCAATTTCTCAAGTCAGTATGCATGGTAGTAAACACACAAGCAGAGACACGGCTGTGTGTCTCAGTCGTATGGATGAAACAACCTAACACATAGGTGTGTGCCTTGGCCGTGTGCCCTTAAGGGGTTGTTGATGTCAGAAATAGAATGTCAAGGTTTTAGCACACGGACTGCGACACGGGTATGTCATGGCCGTGTGGGGGACATGGGTCATGGACACGGATTTGTGCCAAGCCATGTGAAAACCCCTGTAGGTTCGAATTGAAAAATAAATTCACATGGGCTAGGGACACGGGCGTGTCTCGATATGTTCAGGCCATGTGAGTCACACGGGCCTTCAACAGAGCCATGTTAAGAAGACATACGGGCATGTCGCCTTTCCACAGGGGCGTGTCGCCCTTCCACACCTGCGTGTGTCCCTATTAGCTTGAAATTTTACAGACTTTTCTAAAGTGCACACATTAGTGCCGAATTAATTCCAAAGTGTGTTAGGGCCTCGTAAGCCTATAGTAAGGACATTAAGGTATTGTTAAAAGTTTTAATTTGGAGTGAGATTTCATATCAAGGAAATGAATGTTTGTATGTGTGTAAGTCGGGTAACACCTCGTATTCGGTTCCGGCGTCGAACTTGGGTAAGGGGTGTTACAATTTTCTCTTTAAAATTTTCATACGTGTTTTCTATCATAATACAGAGCATGTAATATTATTAAAATAAATTTTCTTATTGTCTCTGATTTGTGGTCCCAAAACCACTGTTCCAATTTCAATGAAAACGGGTTGTTAAAATGCTTCTTGAAAAGATAAGATTTCTTGTCCTCTAGATTTTGAAACTTTAGCCGAATTTAATGTTGCTTATCTACAAACAATAATCATTTGGCAATGGGTTTATTTCTTTAAAAAGAATTCCTTTCACCCATGCCAACCTTCATCAACCTTTGTATTTCATTTCTTTACTTGAACCTGACCCCTCCAATGAGACCGTTGTTGCTATCAACTCCTATCTTTTGAATACTCCTATTTGTCTCACCCTTGAAAACTTTGGAGAATTTTTAAAACTTCATCCCAATGGTGAATCCATTTAGAAAGGTCCTTCGAATCTAGCCTTAGTCATTCCTAGCTAGAATGCTTCTGAGCTTAATCTTCATGACCAATTTCTTCAACTTATTCTCACTTGGATTTTAAAACCTATTTCAAAACATGTTGTCCTTTGAATTGTTTATTATTGGTGGCTTCATTGTTTTTAAAATAATAAGTGTCTCGACCTTCTTTCATCATGTTTAACGACATTACCAAGGTCGTAGGAAAAGAGTTGTCTAGCACTTTAACCTTACATTTCGGAACCCATCTCTTTTTTATCTTCAATGTCTCAAAATTCCCACTCAAGTTAATCCTCCTTTAACGTTGACTTAAACACTTGGTGTCGGCTCGCTTCGACATCTTGGATACAAGAAGGATACTTGTACTAGTGCATGGGTAAAGTTTGGCCATGTGGAACTCCGTGATGAAGATGCTCAATTTGCAGCTGAGACTTTAGCCATCCTTGGAGCAGTTGGGCCATTCCGAGATGACATTGGCTCATTATGAGATGTAGTTAGTGTCATAAATGTTAGGATGTCTACCATGGAGGAACACATAGCTTATCATATATCATAATTTCCTCCACCGCAACCTCCTCAAGATAGTTAGGACTCATCTTGCATCTCATGCATTTTCATAGTTTCATTGGATATTTTACATTGTTTTCATTTCCTGCTCCTATGCTTGTTTCACTTAAATGTTAACTTAGTATTTTGAGATACTTTGGAGTTTCGTGTTAGTTCTTTGTTCTTTATTTTTTATATTTATCATTGGCCAAGAATTTTCTTTCTCTCTTAAGCTTTATATTGTTTATTTTTGCTATAATAAAAACGGGGAGAAAGGTGGTTAATTTTTTGGTATATTAATATATATATTCATGACCATTTTCAAAACAAAATTGAGCCTTTAATTGAAATTGCTTTCTAGTAAGAGGGAGTACTTTAGTTAAAAACAAAATTTACCAAAGTGTTTTGTTATATCAAAAAGGGAGATTGTTAAACTAAGTTTATTAGATAAATGTTTTGATATAACAGAGATAATGTTTTTGAAAAAAACTTGTTCAATTTCAAGTGACAATTTATTTCAAAATATTTCTAAGACATAAACTTTTAAATCTACACTTGAAACACTTTTAAATGGGTTCAAAATGGATATTAATTTTTTTTTCAAACATTTTTAACAAGTGAAAATTTCTTCGAAGGATCAAAGTACCGATACCCTCACTAAGGTATCAGTACCTTAAACCAAGTATCGATAACCATGCGTGGTATCGATGCCAAAATGAGCTTCGAAGTTCAGAAATATTGAGCAAAAATCAAAAGTATTGAAACCTTTAACAAATTAACAATACCTTCCCCTATTTTTATTGATACATTTAACAAAGTATTGATACCTTCCCTATTTTATCGATACCCCTACCTGGTATCGATCCTAATTTAAGCTTTGATGTTCAAGAAAATTAAGCAAAAATAAAAAGTATTGATACCCTACTCAGTATCGATACCGTTTTGAGGTTCGATGTTTTGAAAAATAAAAGAAATTTTTCTTGAGTATCAGTACCCTCCCCAAACTATCAATACCTAGTAGCAAGTATCGATACACTCCCTATTGTATCGATATTATAAGCTTTAATAGTCACTGAATTGAGGCATTAAATTCCTAAAGTATCGATACCCCTCTAAAGGTATCAATACCTTTTGTTGCAGGAGTCATTAATGCTCTGGTTTTTACACCTCCAATGACTCTATTAATGGATATAAATATCAACTTCCAAAGCTTCTACAACAAGAAGAGAGATTACAAAAGAGACAGAGTTATCAAGAAAGATAAAAAACTCTTGTACCAACTTTTTTTTCTTAAATTCTTCATCCTTTTCTTGTAAACACTTTTGAGAATTTATTGTATTTTCTAAGCTTAAGTGTTTTCATTGGGTATGTATTTAACTTGTAAACATTCGACTTTTGAAAGGATTGTTTCTCTGTTTTGTCATTTGTTTACTCTTTTGAGAGGGTTTAAATATTAAGATTTGAGTAAAAATCTTAAGGGGGTTATTAGGTAAAACCTTGTTCTCAAAGGTTAATCAAATTAGTGAATTTGGGAAAATCCTTAGTGGGGGAATGCTAATGTAGTGGAGTAGGCAATTGGAATTGAACCACTTTAAATTATTTACGTACATTGTTTCATTTGTCTTATCTTAGCTTCCACGAAATTTTTAAAAGCCAATTCACCCCCTCTTAGCTATTATGATAGATCAATTGAGCTAATAATATATAATAAGGGAGAGTTTAGTCATGATACTTTAGTGGAATGATTTTATGACTAAATAATGTTGTAATTAATAGGCACAAATCTAAAATTTAATTAAAAATTATGTGAGCCTTAATTATATATGTTCAATCGATCCCTTCGCTTGTGACCGCTTATAAACATGTTATCGTTTATAGTTAAATAGAGCACCAAAAATATAAGAATTAATAACGACAATGTCCGCAAGTGCACGGGTCAAATTGTAATATACTCTTGTACAGCAAAATACTTGGAAGTATTCCGAGTATCGTACCTAAGAGAGGATGGAATAAATAATGAAAATATTTTTACAATGATAAGACTAAGCAATAGTAATTAATTCCTATATTACTATAAAACATAAAATAGATTAAGGGAATAAAAATAAATAAATAAAAAGAAAAATAAATAGATGAATTATATCAATAAACAAATTGCGAATTAATTCACTTCAAGGTTTGTATGTAATAGCCCATTTTTGGTGAAATCGGAATAGTGGTCACCAGACCACAAATTCGAGCCGAAAATAAAATTTATTTTTATTTTATTACATGGTCCGTATTATGTTTGAAATGTCATGTGAAAATTCTGATAAGAAAATTTTACCGATTATATGCTTAATTATGGGAAGGACCAAATCGCATAAAATGCAAAAGTTGAATTCTAGTAGCTAAAAGGATTAAATTGTAATAGCCCGATTTTAGCTAAATAAGAACAGTGGTTTTGGAACCACAAATCCAAGGTCGTAAAATTATTTTAATATTATTTTTTATGTTTACAGCATGTGATTATATATGTGTGAAAATTTCGTGAGCTAATTTTATTGTTTAATAGCTTAATTTGATAAAAGGACTTAATAGCCTAAAATGCAAAAGTTGCATGCTACAAGTTAAATGTGCTTAATTGCCATGGCTTATTAAATCAAAGGTCCTTATGTTTTTATTATGCCATTGACAAGGTTAATGGACATATATGGTCTTATCATAAGGCATTATAACTGTTTATGAATAAGGATAATTTTGTAATTTAGTTAATTATACATTATTAAATGATAAAAATTTTATATCATCTTTCTATGTTAATCATCATCAACCGAACATTCAAAAGGAAAAAAGCCATTGTTTTGTATCTAGGGTTCGGTCACTTTGGGATTCAATTGGTAAGTGATTTTTTACCCATTTTTTATGATTTCTATGTTTTGTGATTGTTTCTTTTAGTACTAGCTAGCCCGTGCCTTACTTTTTGAATCTGTTAGAGATTTTGAGAGTTTTCATTGATGAGTTATTGTAACATCCTGAAATAGGGCCTAGTCGAAATAGTGGTTTTGGGACCACAAATCCGACATCAAAATATTTATTTTATGGTTATTATGAGGCCTAGAATATGAGTATATGCATGTGTTAAAGTTTCATGAAAAAATTCTTTGACTAAGGTGTTCAATTGGAAATTAGGGACTAAATTGAATAAATTGCAAAACTTGAATTCTAGAAGCAATTTGTATGGAATTGCTTTGGGTTATGAATTAGAGGTCTTGGAGAGTAATTTTCCCAATTTCTAAATTTTTGGACAAAAATGGGCTTGCATGGATGAAATTTTAAAGAAAGGGCATGAGGGCATTTTGGTTATTTGGCTTTTTAATGAAATAAAATGGGAAACAAATCAAGCCAAAATCAGCCATCTTCTTCCCCATAGCTTTTGGAATTCTCTTGTCACCATAGCTAGGGTTTTCAAACATTTCAAGCTCAATAGTAAGTGCTTCCAAGCCCCATTTTTAATGTTCTTTGTATTTTTGGAATCCCGGTAGCTTGTTCTCTTCATTTCTACCCATATTTCATACTAGGGATCATGTTTAAAAATTTGCCCATGCATGAGTTGCTTGTATTTTATGGATTATGGAGGAATATGAAAGTTGAATGTGTGTTAAACATCTTTTCCTAGGTGATTTTCATGAAAAACCCTTGTAGGGACCATTTTGCAAAAGTTGTAAAATGTGTGGTAGAAATGAGAAAATAATGGGAAATGTGGGCTGCCATAAGAGAGAAAAGTGTTCGGCTAAGCTTGGGTAAGATAGAAAGTGCATGTGCTTCATTATACGAGCCTAGGGACTAAATCGTAAAAATGTCAAAGGTTAAGGGCAAAACGGTCATTCGGACCAGGGGTGAGAATTAGATTTCTAATGTATAATGTGGGGTATTAATGATATAATTTTGTTGTTATAGACCCCGAGGACCAAATTCTGGAGGTCGATCCAGGTAAACACACGGTTCTGGAATAACCTAAACACAGCTCCGAAACAAATACCAGGTAAGTTCGGGGAACTTAAAGTAAAATCCTAACATGCACAATTGTATGATTTATGAATGCATATGATTGCATTTATTATTTGCATGAGATATTACCAAAATGCATATTTGATGGTAACATGTGAAAAAATATCTCGGTTGGGGTTAAAAAGGAGAATTCGATGGATAACCCCGATTGGCATGTGAATTAAGATCCTGCATGTGTTGCAGGATGGGTAATCCGTGATCTCAAGTATGAGAAGGATCTAGCCTAGACAGGTGTTCCTTGAATGATCGAGCCTCCCGAAGAATAAGTGTGCATTATAGATTTAGCCGAGATAAGCAATCTGATTAGGGTCTGAATTTAGCCTGGACTAGTAATTCAGATCTGAGCTCATTAAGAGTGCTTGTCGTAATAAGGGATTTAGCCTGGACTGGTAATCCCGACATCACCTTATGATTATATAAAATGGGGGATTTAGCCTGGAATGGTAATCCCGCCATAGGATGTGAGGCTCGCGGGAGAGCATATATGTGAAATGATCATTCGTATGAATTGACGGTTAATGGGTATCCCATCGAGATTTCCTAGAAACTCAACGAGATTAAAATGAGATGTTGAATGATGAGCTCATCTAGTTAAATTATATGATGCTTGATTATGTTACTAACTTATTGTTTAAGTGCATGTAATAGGGAACCATTTCATAATTGTTGGTTTCCTTATCTATCATGGATGCATGTTAAATGTTTGGTAAGTCTACTTTCCTGTTATTCGAGCTTACTACGCATGTAAATGCTTGCCCCCTTACTTTTCCCTATTTTTCAGAGCTCAAGGACTCGTAAAGATTGGAAGACGATAGGAGAGTCAGCACACTATCAAGAAGCCCAGCTTTGGTATATAGACATTTCTATTTTGTTCAATGGCATGTATAGGGTTTTGAGTATTTTGTTATATGTGTCATTTTCTTTGCCAAATGAAGGCATGTAAAAAAAATATATGTTTATTTCTTTTTATATGGCCATGGAAATTGGCTTAACTGAAGTAGGCTATAACCTACGAATCTATGCATGATTTTATTTAAGTGTGATAGGTTGTTACCAATTGGCAATGAGTTGCATGAACGAGCTAATTTCGGACGAATTAAAGTGACATGGAAACCCATAAACACTAAATGGGAAATAACCTTTCATGTATGAAACCAATGATATGAGGTTCCCAAACAATAAGATTTATCAAAAATTTACAAATGCGTAGTCATGTTTGGTTTCAAAAATTGGTAAAAGGCTTGGAAAATAGCCTATTAGGGTACACATGGTTAGACACACAGGCGTGTGTCTAGGCCGTGTGAGACTAGGTCGTGTGAGACACATGGTTCTTTCCCATGGGTGTGGGCTATGGTCGTGTGTCCCCTGCACTTATAATTCTAAATCAATAGTGCACACGGGTAGGCCGCACAGGCGTGTGTACTTGCCGTGTCTAAAAGACAGTGTTGTCCATAGGCAGGCAGCACGAGCATGTGCTATGGCCGCGTTGATAAGTCAGTGTTGCCCACGGCCAAAGGGCATGGGCGTGTCCCTAGTCACACAGACGTGTGTGACCACACGGCCCATCAACACAGGCGTGTAACACTTTAAGATAAGAAAAATTTTCTAAGGAGCCTAAGGGTTTTCGAATGTGCACAAATTAGTCCCGCACTGCGTCTAAGTATGTTTTAGGCCTTGAAGACCTATGTAAGGAACGAAATATTCATGGTTAAAGGGTTTTAAATTTGAGAAAAAATTTGTGATCCCAAATAGTGTGATACAAATGTAAAGTCCCGGTAAGGCCTCGAACCATATCCCTGCGTCGGATACAGGTGAAGGGTGTTACATTTAGTGGTATCAGAGCTACAGTTTAGTCCGTTCTAGGACTACCGTAGAGGATGATAAAGTTCACTATACATCCCATTATTCAAATGTTGATAGTGTGACATCTCTTAATTGTTTAAATTGTTTTGAATATAGTAAATGTCTTCCAATCAAGCACAAGATGAGTCCGAGGGAGCCGAGAGCCACGCTCCAGCTTCTGTACAATGAGCTGTATCTAGTAGTAGTAGAAAGCTTATGTCTGAAGGCTGGGAAGAGGCCCGAGTTGCCTTTTTTGATATGATGGACAAATGGTTTGAGGATTATTTAAGAAATCGCCCCAATATACCAAGACCTCCCCCGCCCCCTAACCAACCTGATGAAGATGTACCACGAGGTTTAACACCAGTGAGAATTGGTAAAGCCCCTGTTGATAAGCTTAGAAAGTATGGGGCTGAGGAATTCAGAGCGAAAGTTGATGATAATGCTAAAAGAGCTGAGTTCTGGCTCAAGAATACTACGCGGGTGCTAGATGATTTGTCATGCACACCCGAGGAATGTTTGAAGTGTGTTGTGTCCCTTTTGAAGGACACTGCATACAACTGGTGGAAGACCGTATCCTCGGTAGTGCCGAAAGAAAATATTACCTGGGATTTCTTCCAAGTAGAGTTTAGGAAGAAATACATTAGCCACCAATTTTTGGATTCGAAGTGAAACGAGTTCCTGGAACTCAAACAAGGGAATAAAACTGTAGCAGAATATGAGAGAGAGTTCGTACGACTAAGTCAGTACGCATCTGAATGGGTCCAAACGGAATCGGAAATGTGTAAACGCTTCGAGGAAGGTCTAAATGATGACATCAAGTTGTTGATTGGGATCTTGAAAATATGGGAATTCGCCGTATTGGCCGATTGAGCCAAGAAGGCTGAGGAACTTAATAATGAAAGAAAATAAGCTAAAAGAGAGGCTCAAGTTGCGAGCAAGAGGTTTAGCGGTAAAACACTCTCGTTCTCCATGAAGAAAGCCAGGAGCCAGCATGAACGCTCCACTTCATCAGTGGGATATTCAAGTAAAGCGAGAAGCTCTAAGCGACGAGGTCAAAAGTCTTCCTCCCCGATGCTGACTAGTGTGGGGAGTGTAGATGACCAAAAACTGAAGTGTACGATCTACAATAAGTTTCATTTTGGAGAGTGCCAAATGAAGAGTGGCGCATGTTTTAGGTGTGGTTCTTTTGACCACTTCCTCAGAGATTGCCCAGAGTGAGTTGAAAAAGAAGTGGATGTAACCCTGAAATTGAGTACTCCTATTCCTCGGGGTAGACCTCTGAGATACCCTGGGAGTGCTAGTGGTAGTCGAGTTGTGACTAAAGACGCTACAAAATCAGAGGTTTGAGCCCCAACAAGAACGTATACAATATGTGCTCGAGAGGAAGCCTCTACTCCTAATGTTATTACGAGTACTTTCTCTCTTTTTAATATAAGTGTTGTTACTTTAATTGACTCAGGGTCGACGCATTCATATATCTGCATGATATTGGTGTCTAGTATGAACATACCTGTAGAACCTACGGAATTCATCATTAGAGTGTTGAACCCGCTAGGCAGATCAGTCCTAGTTGACAAAGTCTGTAAGAATTGTCCTTTGACGATTCAAGGTCATAGTTTCCCAGCTAACCTTATGTTCTTTCCATTTGATTAATTTGATGTAATACTTGGTATGGATTGGTTAGCCCTGCATAATGTAATTGTAAATTATGGTAGTAAGTATATTAAATTGAAATGCCCGGATGGTGAGATTTTACAGGTCGAATCAAGAGAATTGGGTTCGTCGCCGGTTGTAATCATGACAATGGCTGCCCAGAGATATATGAGGAAAGGATACGAAGCTGACCTTGTATTTGTGATGAACACTAAGGAAACTAAATTGAAGATTGAGTCAGTGTCATAGTATGTGAGTATCCAGATGTGTTTCCAGAGGAATTACCCGGATTACCTCCTAAAAGGGAGATAGAGTTTGGTATTGAATTGATACCAGGGACAACTCCTATTTCTATTGCTCCTTACAGAATGGCACCTACCGAGCTGAAGGAGTTGAAAGCACAGTTGCAAGAGCTGACGGATAAAGGATTCGCGAGGCCTAGTTTTTCACCTTGGGGTGCCACCGTATTATTTTTAAAGAAGAAAGATGGTTCAATGAGATTATGTATCGATTATCGGCAACTAAATAAGGTAACCATCAAGAATAAGTATCCTTTACCAAGGATAGATGACTTGTTTGACCAGTTGAGAGGAGCCACTGTGTTCTCCAAAATAGACTTGGGGTCTGGCTATTATCAACTACGAGTTAAAGACTCAGATATACCCAAGACAGCTTTTAGAATGAGGTATGGCCATTATGAATTTCTTGTCATGCCGTTTGGGCTGACGAATGCACCGACCGTTTTTATGGACCTAATGAATAGGATTTTTCGGCCATATCTGGATAAGTTTATCATTATGTTCATTGACGAAATTTTGATCTACTGTAAGGATAAGACAGAGCATGTGAAGCACCTGAGAATTGTATTACAAACCTTGAGGGAAAAGTAGATGTATGCCAAGTTTAGCAAGAGTGAGTTTTGGCTCCAGAAAGTCTAATTTTTGGATCATATTGTTTCGGGTGAAGGCATCCGAGTTGATCCAAGTAAGATTTCTGCAATTGTCTAATGGAAACCGCCTAAGAATGTAACTAAGGTTAGAAGCTTTTTGGTTTTAGCCAGTTACTATTGAAGGTTTGTGAAAGGATTTTCCATGATAGCGACTCCAATGATGAGGTTTCTACAGAAAGATGTTAAATTTGAATGGACAGAGAAGTGTCAGCAAAGTTTTGAGAAGTTAAAGACATTGCTGACCGAAGCTATTGTTTTAGTACTACCTGAACCTAGAAAAGAGTTTGTGGTCTTTAGTGATGCATCCTTAAATGGATTGGGTTGTGTACTTATGCAAGATGGCAAGGTGATAGCCTATGCTTCACGGCAATTTAAGCCTCACGAGAAGAATTATCCGACCCACGACCTAGAACTTACTGCTATTATTTTTTCCTTAAAGATTTGGTGACATTATTTGTATGGTGAAACTTGTCGCATCTTCACGAACCACAAGAGTTTGAAATACTTGATGACTTGGAAAGAATTAAATTCAAGACAAAAGAGATGGTTAGAATTAATTAAGGATTATTATTTGATTATCGACTTTCACCCAGGAAAGGCGAATGTAGTCGTTGATGCATTGAGTAGAAAATCCTTTTCTGCTTTGAGAGCCATGGATACTCGTTTGACATTGCTTGATGATGGTTCAGTCTTGGCAGAGCTGGAGGCTAGGCCGACATTTTTACAGGAAATTCATGATGCTCAGCGTAATGATGATGACTTGCAAGCAAAAAGGGCTCAATGTGAGTCTGGTGTTGAGTCAGATTTTCAAATTAGTCCTGATGGATGTTTGATGTTCAGAGATAGGATTTGTGTACCCAAGGATAATGAACTTATTCTGAAGAATTTGCAAGAAGCACATAGTAGTCGTTTGTCTATTCACCCGGGAAGTACTAAGATGTACAATGATTTAAAGAAAATGTACTGGTGGAACAGCATGAAAAGAGATATTTCTGAGTTTGTATCAAGATGCCTGATATGTCAGTAAGTTAAAGCTGAACATCAAGTGCCTTTAGGTTAGTTACAACCTATGATGGTCCCCGAATGGAAGTGGGATAGAGTTACTATGGATTTTGTGACAGGATTGCTATTAACTCCGAAAAAAAAGATGCCATATGGGTTGTAGTGGATAAGTTGACGAAGTCGGCTCATTTTATTCCAATAAGAACAGATTACTCTCTTGATAAGTTGGCTGACTTGTATGTTTCTGAGATAGTAAGATTACATGGAGTACAACTGTCAATTATTTTAGACAGAGACCCGAGATTCACTTCGAGATTCTGGAAAAAATTGCAAGAAGCCTTGGGTACGAAGTTAAGCTTTAGCACAACTTTTCACCCTCAGACTGATGGTTAATCTGAACGGAGGATTCAGATTCTCGAGGATATGTTGCGATGTTGCATCCTCAAATTTCAGGGTAATTAGGAAAATACCTGCCTTTGGTAGAATTTGCCTATAACAATAGTTTCCAAACAAGTTTGAAGATGGCACCTTATGAGGCCTTGTATGGTAGGAAGTGCCGAACTCCGTTGTACTGGACAGAACTCAAGAAAAATCAGATTCACAAAGTTGATCTGATTAAAGAAACTGAAGAAAAAGTTAAAGTGATACGAGATTGGCTAACAGCGGCATCAGATAGGTAAAAATCTTATGCAGATCTGAAAAGAAAGGAAATTGAGTTCCAAATTAGAGATAGAGTATTCTTGAAAGTATCTCTATGGAAAAAGCTATTAATATTTGGTCGGAAAGGTAAACTGAGTCCACGATTTATCAGACCGTATAAGATCACCGAAAGAATTGGACCGCTAGCTTATCGTTTGGCGCTGCCATTAGAACTGGAAAAGATTCACGATGTGTTCCATGTATCTATGCTAACGCGATACTGATCAGACCCCTCCCATGTGATTTCACCGACTGAGATTGAAGTTCAACAGGACATGACTTATGGAGAGGAACCGGTCAAGATTTTGGCTCGTGAAGTTAAACAATTGAGGAACAAAAACGTGGCTTTAGTAAAATTTTTATGGCATCGGCATGGTGTGGAATAGGCTACCTAGGAGCCAGAAGAAACCAAGAGAATTCAATATCCGAATCTGTTTTCTGGTAAGACTTTCGAGGACAAAAGCCTCTAAGGAGGGAGAAATGTAACATCTAGAAGTAGGGCCTAGTCAGAATAGTGGTTTCGAGACCATAAATCTGACATCAAAATATTTATTTTATGGTTATTATGAGGCCTAGAATATGAGTATATGCATGTGTTAAAGTTTCATGCAGAAATTCTTTGAGAAATGTGTTCAATTGGAAATTAGGGACTAAATTGAATAAATTGTAAAACTTGAATTCTAGAAGCAATTTGTATGACATTGCTTTGGATTATGAATTAGAAGTTCTTGGAGAGTAATTTTCCCAATTTCTAAATTTTTGGAAAAAATTGGGCTTGCAAGGATGAAATTTTAAAGAAAGTGCATGAGGGCATTTTGGTCATTTGGCTTTTTAATGAAATAAAATGGGGAAAAAATCAAGCCAAAATCAGCCATCTTCTTCCCCATACCTACCGAAATTCTCTTGTCACCATAGCTAGGGTTTTCAAACATTTCAAGCTCAATAGTAAGTGCTTCCAAGCCTCGTTTGTAATGTTCTTTGTATTTTTAGAATCCCGATAGCTTCTTCTCTTCATTTCTACCCATATTTCATGCTAGGGTTCATGTTTAAAATTTTATCCATGCATGAGTTGCTTGTATTTTGATGGATTATGGAGGAATATGAAATTTGAATGTGTGTTAAACATCTTTTCCTAGGTGATTTTCATGAAAAACCCTTGTAGGGACCATTTTGCAAAAGTTGTAAAATGTGTGGTAGAAATGAGATAATGAGAAATGTGGGCTTCCATAAGGGAGAAAAGTGTTCAGGTAGGCTTGGGTAAGATAGAAAGTGCATGTGTTTCATTAGACGATCCTAGGGACTAAATCGTAAAAATGTCAAAGGTTAGGGGCAAAACGGTCATTTGGACCGGGGGTGAGAATTAGATTTGTAATGTATAATGTGGCATATTAATGATATAATTTTGTTTTTATATACCCCGATGAACAAATTCCGGAGGTCGATCAAGCTAAACGCAAGGTTTCGGAATAACCTAAACACAGCTCCGAAACAAATACCAGGTAAGTTCGGGGAACTTAAAGTGAACTCCTAACATGCACAATTGTATGATTTATGAATGCATGATGATTGCATTTATTATTGGCATGAGATATCATAGAAATGCATATTTGATGGTAACATGTGAAAATATCTCGGTTGAGGTTCAAAAGGAGAATTCGATGGATAACCCCGATTGGCATGTGAATTGAGATCCTGCATGTGTTGCGGTAAGGATTTAGCCCAGACGGGTAATCCGTGATCTCAAGTATGAAAAGGATCTAGCCTGGACGGGTGTTCCTTGAATGATTGAGCCTCCCGAATAATATGTGTACATTATGGATTTAGCCCAGACGGGTAATCCGATTAGGGTCTGAATTTAGCCTGGACTAGTAATTCAGATTCGAGCTCATTAAGAGTGTTTTTCATAATAAGGGATTTAGCCTGGACTGGTAATCCCGACATCACCTTATAAGTTCATAAAATGGGGGATTTAGCCTAGATTTTCCAAATGAAGTCATGTAAAAATATATATATGTTTATTTCTTTTTATATGGCCATAGAAATTGGCTTAATTGAAGTAGGCTATAACCTACGAATTTATGCATGATTTTATTACGTGTGATGGATTGTTACCAATTGGCAATGAGTCGCATGAACGAGCCAATTTCGGACGAATTAAAGTAACATGGAAACCCATAAACACTAAATGGGAAATAACCTTTCATGTATGAAACCAATGATATGAGGTTCCCATACAATAAGATTTATCAAAGATTTACAAATGCGTAGTCATGTTTGGTTTCAAAAATTGATAACCATTAAGTATAGATGGTAGAAAGGCTGACCAAAGGCTTGGAAAATAGCCTATTAGGGTGCACATGTTTAGACACACAGGCGTGTGTCTAGGCCGTGTGTGACACACAGTTCCTTCCCATGGGTGTGGGTGACAAACGCCAAATTATACATAGTTTTACCCCAAATACTTAGAATATTTATGGATGTTTACTACTAGATTTGTGGATTTTGGTGCTCTTAATTTGATTATTTCATGTTTTGTACTCAGGAGAGCACCAAGAGTCAAAAGGAGCCAAAAACGAGCTAAAAAGGGACAAAACGGACCAAATTGAGAAGATCACACGGCCTAAGCCTTGCCACACGGGCATCTCACACGGCCGTGGCCTTCGGCGGTGTCGACCAAGGTTTACACGATTCACACGGCCTGGCCATTAAACCCATACGGCCATGGTAATTTAACGGATCGAACACGGCCTGGCAATCACATCACACGGCCGTGGTACACAGGCGTGTCCCTTTTTCAAAGAGTTGTATTTTACACAGAAATGGGTACTTAAGAAGGAAGAAATCGAATCCAAAGCCTATATAAACACCCTAAGTATGACCTAGAGAGGGAGGCCTCTTCCAGAACATTTCTGGAATACAGAACCACACGCCAGGAATTACTTGAAGGAAGCCAGATGATCCATCCCAAAAGCTGGAGCTACTCCAAGACTGAAGACTTCTCTCAAAATTCCTTCAGGCGTTTTAGAGTTTTCTTCATGTTTTGTTATTTTTATACTTTTGAGATGTACTCTTTTTTTATTATGAACTAAACCCCTTAGATACCTAAGGGGAATGAAACCTAAGACGAATCTTGTTATTATTTTTGAATCATATGATAAATATTAAACTTGTTCTTAATTATGTGTTCTTAATTCTTGTTTTGATATCCCAAGATACTGATTCAAGACACACTCTTACTCAGAGGAGGAATACACCCTGTTTAAGAGTACATTTTCCATAATTAAGTGGAGTTGATTGCGCGCCTAGAAATGGGGTGACAAGATTTTGCCAGATTAGGGTGAAACCTAATAAGGGGATCCATAGATCGGGTTAATGCAACCCTAGAGTGTTAATTAGAGAAAAGTCTTGGTTATTCAATCTAGGGATTAGACTTTATTAGTCTTGAATAAGGATAATAACATAACTTAGGGATCTCTACGGAACAAGTTGAATGAATAAATCGTTAGATTTGGAGCTAGAATAACAAGTAAAGTCTAGGTGGATTTTTACTTAGGTATTGTCTCAAGTCAATCGATTTTCCCAAAAGCAATTCCCCAGTTCTTTTCTCTGTGCGTTCTTATTTTAAATAATTAGTTAATTAAAACAAACCCTTTTATTCTTAGGCTAGATAACAAAAAGATAGTTATTACTAGTACTTTTGGTTCCCTTGGGTACGATATCCTGGTCTTGCCATTACTATACTGTTGTTCGATAGGTGCGCTTGCCTTTTCGATTTGATAATAGTTAGTCTAGGTTTGATCTTCATTATAAATATTTATTACTTGTTACGAATCACGCGATCAAGTTTTTGGTGCCGTTGCTGGGGAACTGAAATATTAGGAACACTAAATTTTTATTACTTTAGCCATTTATTTTTCTTGCAATTTTATTTTATTTTATTATTTATTAATTTACTTTTACTCTCTCTTGGCAGGTTTTTATAGTTTATGACTAGAAGAAACCCGTCAGAACCATTACTTTTTGACGAAGAAATTGATCGTACAATTCGCAAAAATCAAAGAGAAATAAGGCGTAGCTTACGATACACGGAGAACGAGCGAGAAGACGATACTCAAACCCCAACTGACAACATGGCTAAAAACTAAGGCAATTAGCTACCTCCTGCAATTGCGGCTAATCAAAATCGTGCTCCACGTACTATGTATGATTATGCTAAACCTTCTTTAATAGGAACTAAATCTAGCATAGTTAGACCTGCTGTAGCTGCAAATACTTTTGAATTAAAACCTAACACTATTCAGATGATACAGCAGTTTGTTCAGTTTGATGGTTTACAGGATAAAGATCCTAATGCTCTCTTAGCAAATTTCCTGGAATTTTGCGATACATTCAAAATCAATGGCATTTCTGATGATGCCATTCATCTTTGGTTATTTCCCTTTTCACTGCGAAACAAAGCTAAATAGTGGTTGAACTCGTTACCACGAGGGTCTATCACTACTTGGGAACAAATGACCGAGAAATTTTTACTAAAATATTTTCCGCCAGCTAAAACGGCTAAATTACGTAATGATATCTCTTCTTTTGTCCAGATGGATTTAGAAACACTTTACGATGCATGGGAGAGATACAAGGACTTACTGAGAAGGTGCCCTCACCATAGGTTGCCGCTTTGGCTTCAAGTACAAACATTCCACAATGGCCTGAATCCCTCGACTTGGCAAATGGTTGACGCAGCTGCTAGCAGAACCATAAACAACAAAACACCTGAAGAGGCTTATGAATTCATTGAAGAAATGTCACTGAATAACTATCAGTGGCAAGTCATGAGGACTAAGCCAACAAAAAGAGCCGGCATTTATAATGTCGACTCAGTTACTATGCTGTCAAATCAAGTAGAACTTCTCAATAAAAAGATTGATAGTTTTCTTGGTTCTGCACAGGTACATCCAATAATGAGGTGTGACTCAAGTAGCGGAGGTGTGCATACAGAATACCAATCCTTCAGTCCTACAACTGAAGGAGAACAAGTCAACTATATGGGTAACAATAACTTTCAATCTCAAAATAACTCATATAGTAATACCTATAATGTAGGTTGGAGGAACCACCCAAATTTCTCCTGAGGTGGTTAAGGGAATCAAAAGCCACAAAATCCTCAGAGTTTTCAACAGCCACCTTATCAACAAGAGAAGAAACCAAACCTTGAAGAGATGCTTTCTAAATTCATCTCGGTGTCAGAAACCTATTTTTAAAATATCAAGACAGCACTTAAGAATCAACAAGCATCAATCCGAGGACTCGAAACTCAGATAGGCCAGCTATCCAAACTAATCTCTGAACGACCACAAGGTAGCTTACCAAGTAATACTGAACCTAATCCGAGGGAACACCTCAATGTAATTAGCACTTAAAATAAGGACTGACTCATTGCACCCGAGCCAGAAATACAGTAAGACAACGCGATGAACAAAGGACGAGAAGAGGTAAACAATAATGATCCCAAACAGGTAAGTACGAATCATGAACCTCGTGTGCCATATCCTAAAGCGATAACGAAAGACAGAACAGAAGAACAATTCAGTAAGTTTGTCAAACTCTTAAAAAAATTACATATTAACTTACCCTTTTATTGAAGTTCTTTCATATATGCCCAACTCAGCAAAATTCTTAAAGGAACTTCTGACCAATAAAAGGAAATTAGACGTTGCATCACATATGGAACTCAATACAGTCTGCTCAGCTATTCTAAAGAATAAACTACCTAACAAATTGAAAGATCCAGGGAGTTTTACAATTCCTTACTTAATTGGTAGTTTATCTGTGAATAATGCTTTAGCTGATCTAGGGGCAAGTATAAATGTTATGCCATATAAAATGTTTAAATGACTAGGTCTCAGTAAACCCAAACAGGCTAGGATGAGCATACAATTGGCTGGCAAAACAGTTAGATTTCCTAAGGGTATTATTGAAGATGTTCTCGTTAAAATTGATAAATTTATTTACCCAGTAGACTTTGTCATCTCAGATATAGATGAGGATAACGAGCTACCTTTAATTTTAGGATGACCCTTTTTAGCAACTGCCAGAACCATCATTAATGTAGGCACAGGAGAGTTAACACTTCGTACAGGTGACGACACAGTAACACTTCAAGCACGCGACTCAGTCAAAACCTCTAAAACTCAAGATAATGCTATAAAACCTGTCAATGATAAAACTAATACTCAATCGTCCTTGCAAGAACCTCCCCGAACCAAGACAACAGAGACAGTGCACTACTATTATGTAGAGAACAAAGACACCCATGAGGAATGAAGGCTTTAAATAGAGGAGCTAGATGAATGGCGAGCACACAAACCGAGAACATATGATAAACCGAAACTATGCCAAAACCAGCCCGATACCTCTCCTAATCAACTTTAGGTTGGCGATAAAGTATTACTAGATGCCACAGATCCCCACATTGTCACTACCACACCAAATAAGGAAATCTCTCTTATGGCACTTAGTATTTTCCCATTCCGTACGGTTGAGGTGAGTCATCCCAAGTTCGGCCCTTTTAAGGTAAACAACACCCGATTAAAACCTTATTTTAAGATTGACAGTAGGAATAAGGAGTATGAACTCCTCAAACCACCATGATAAATCAACGGAGAGGTAAGTCGAGCTTAGACTATAAATAAGCGCTTCTCAGGAGGCAACCCAAGCACTAACATATTTTGATTTCTTTATTTTTAATCTCTAACACTTTGAATCTTTAACTTAGTCTTTGAATTATAAAGTTTTTCAGCACACACGGCCAGGCACACGGGCGTGCAGCCGTGGCCAAACAAGGGAAGAGACACGGCCGTGCGATACGGCCATATTGAAGCAGGACATGATTTCCCCAAAACACGGGGTGTGATAAATCCCCACAGCCGTGCGACATGGCCGTGGGTGAACTTGATAGGAAAAACACGGGCGTGGGGATAGAAAACCACGGGCGTACCAGGAACAAGGCTCGATTCTATTTCTTCAACATGCTCGTACCGTTCAGCCATGTACAACAACACACGAGCGTGCTACCATAAAACACGGGTGTGGAAGAAGCGAACAAAGCTGGGCACGGCCGTGTGACATGGCTGTGTTTTACACATACCCAAGAGACATGGGTGTGTGACAGTAGCCGGGCACGACCTAACTCTCAAAATTCAAAAAACACGGGCTCACCCTCAAAGTACAAGGGCGTGGCCCTAGGCCGTGTGCCCCTCCCCTATAGAAGCAAACCACTGTTCATCTTATTCCTCCTTTCAAAACCCTAGCCGAAATCTACCCTCCCCCAACCCCTAATCCCTATTTCAGCCACCATTCTCTAGATTCTCACTTTCCCAACCCCCAAACCACCATCAAATCCACTCCCCATGCATTAATCCCCATTTCCCCTCCCTATACCCTCCATTTTACCCACCACACGGCTTCATCCCCACGTCACACGCCTGTGCTCGCCACCAACACGCCCGTGCACCTCCTTACAACAGCTTTTGGTTCACTTTCTCAACCTTATTTTTCCAATTTGTGTTCCTACATTAGTATTCTACATGCTTTGCATAGATATTGTTACTATTACAAATATGTTTTAGACAAGTTAGGAATTTGCTTTAGAATTTTCTATATTTGAATTGTTTAAGCTACTAAATAGCATATACTAGTTTTAGGCCTCTTGCTTAACTACTGATGTATCTTGGATTCTATCAATGCTAATGTATTTTCAGGAACATTATGTTGTCTTCGAGAGTCAAGAAGGCCGCGGTTCCATCCTCAAAGAGACGTAGAGGACCGGGTTCTTCCTCGGTACGTGCTACAGCCAAAGTTCGACATCCGTTCCTAGAATTTTTGCAAGCTTCGCAGGAGGAGCTATTTCAGATATTACGCGCACGACCCATCACCACAGGTCGCTGCATCGACTGAGCTGTCGTAGAGCAAGTCCAGCTCACTGATGCCATCCATGCCCTCCTGTCTACAGACCCATGGAAATGGTTCTTCGCTATTACCGAGCCCACTTATTTAGAGCTAACTTTAGAATTATGCTCTACTTTTCATTTACAGGTGGTGATGACGAACAATGACGACCCAGACACCATTCACTTCTGATTAGGCGATCTAGTTCGTGCGATGAGTGTCCCAGAGTTTGGAGTTGCTCTGGGACTTTACACCGATGAGTTTATGGAGGAGGAGGACATGAATGCACTACCACGCAATATCCACCTCTCCTCCTCCTTGTGCTGGGATGGCTTTGGCACCACTCTCTTCCACCTACGACCCCAGCCGCTCGAAGGCCTCAGCTCTCCCCCCTTCCCTACGATATCTCTATACCATATAGGTACACACCTTGACCGGAAGTAGGTAGAGCACCGGCGTCGTCAACACCCACGACGCCTACTATTTATGGTGTATGGTGAATGCACATGTGACTGACTTGGCATACTTCATTGTTTTCGCCATTCGCCATCAGATCGAGCGGCATAGGAAGGGAGTGATCTCTATTGGCCCCTACGTGATGCGCCTTGCCAGACACTTCGGCCTCCTCAACACCACGGCCCAGTCATCAGTGCTTACCCTGATAGGTCATATGTCCCCACAGGGCATCACGACTATGTTACACATGAGGATGATCGAGCGCCGACGTGGGACCGGTCCTCCTCAGTACCGTCTCTCACATGCCATTGACGAGGAGGATCTTGAGGACATCCCTAATAATGTTCCCCCACAGCATGATGAGCCTGCCACCGCGCCATCTAGGGAACCACCAATTCATGCGGCTGCTTCATTGGCACATATTTCCGACCAACTCGCCCACTTCAAGCAGTATTGCACTACATAGTTCGAGATGATTCAAGAACGAGATCGCAACGGGACTGAAAGATGGAAGATATGCAGGCCGTGATGCAGCAGCTGTGCTAGCACTTTCACATTGCCACTCCAGCACCACCACCTGAGGGCCCCACCGACGAGGATCATTGAATCCTCCTATTTTTTTATTTATTCTTATTTTTATTTTATTTTATTTATTTTATTTCTATTTTTATTTTCAATTCAATTTTATTATTTTATTTTGAAAAACATATCTATATTAGTAAATTTTACTTTTTCTATTTTCTGGTATTTCTAACAAGTAATCCCACTACGCTCTCTTCCACACCAACTCTTAATAAGCTCTTCATGATTCTACAGACTTCCAAGCAAAGCTGCTAGGAATATTTTACGGAATGAGGAAACAAATGGGAAACAATACCTCACGAGTGCCATGTTCAACGACCCAATTTCTTCATCTAGCCAAGAACAATGGCAGCTACCACTTTCCCCGAACATTCCATCCTCAGAATCAAACTCCACATCCATATAACAGGGAGTTTCACCTCCTTTCCTCTTATGATTTTCTTTCTTTTGAATAATCTATTTTTCTACATTGAGGGAAATGTACATCTTAAGTGTGGGGGGTGAACATGAAACCTAACTTTTTGCATTATTCTCAAATCCCTGAATTTGGTCTTGTGCTTAAGTGATTTTCTCATAATATTGATAGAATGAATTCAGATTGATCTATAATTATTGTTGATATGTCGTGAATTAGACCAAGGGAATTATGCATGATTATTTGATTATAGGACCTTAAAGAATCGAGCATGATAAGTTGATATTTTGAGAAATAAAATATTTATACTATTTTTCCTAAATTGAGGTATTATCTTGAAATCCTAAGTATACAGAAATGACATCAAAAACCCAAATTTTTTGTGAGATTTTTGAGCCTTTTGAGCAGATAGCTTTCTTTCTTGCTCACTTCTTTTGTGGTTTGAGTGAGTCAATATTAAACTGTTATTCTAGAACTTGCTTCGATTATGCATGTCGAGATCACACGTATGATTTGATATACTGAGATGATAAAGGAACTTAGGATTTAACTCATTTACTCCATAAAAAGCCTTCCCACATAATTAAACCCTTAGCGAACCCCCTTTGAGCCTACTAACTTTTTTTATTGATTAACCCTTATCATTAACCCATTAACCCATTATTGTTGAAATCCTCTTAATTAATTTACCTTTTTATCGAGATTAAATTTAATATTATTACCCCACTATGTTCCCATTTTTTGTTACTGAATCATGAAATATGATTTCTCTATTGTATTGACTTGATGAGTTGATAAAAAAATGTAATTCTCAGCAAGCTAAAGTTGTCATGAACTCATGCAAAATAGCTCTAGATATTTGTTTGTGGTTCAGTAATTAAGTTTTTGATAGGGGGTAACATATTGAAATTATCTCGATTCTAACCCTTGTTCTTCAGCTTGTATCTATACCTGTAACCTAAACCCCATTACAACCATGAAAAGACCTTTTGATTAGTGTATCATATCATTTACAAGTGGTGGAGATTTGATTTTCATGCAAGCCTATGGTTATAACTTTTCATGTTAGACAATCGAGTGCTTAATCTTGAACCTTAAACACTTTAAGTGATTTGAGCGAATCTTTAGTTAGGATGTCATCTCTTGTTTATTTAGGACTAAAGTTAATTACTTAGAGGAAGGAGATTACCTATGATTTAATTATCAAAATATCTGATTTAGATTATTTGAGGCTTTTAATGACCCTATAGTTAAATTCTCACTGTATGATTTTTCGTGGAATAGTTTGCAACATTATCAATACTGATCATGTGATTGAAAAGAATGAATTCTGGCAATAACTGAGAGTTTTGCTTGAGGACAAGCAAATGCTTAAGTGTGGGGGTATTTGATAAACGCCAAATTATACATAGTTTTACCCCAAATACTTAGCATAATTATGGATGTTTACTACTAGATTTGTGGATTTTGGTGCTCTTAATTAGGTTATTTCATGTTTTGTACTCAGGAGAGCACCAAGAGTCAAAAGGAGCCAAAAACAAGCTAAAAAGGGACAAAACAGACCAAATCGAGAATATCACACGGCCTAAGCCTTGCCACACGGGCATCTCACACGCTGGTGGCCTTCGGGGGTGTCAACCAAGGTTTACACGATTCACACGGCCTGGCCATTGAGCCCACACGGCCATGGCAATTTAACAGATCGAACACGGCCTGGCAATCACGTCACACGGCCATGGCACACGGGCGTGTCCCTTTTTCAAAGAGTTGTATTTTACATGGAAAAGGGTACTTAGAGAGGAAGAAAGCCAATCCAAAGCCCATATAAACACCCTAAGTATGACTTAGAGAGGGGGGCCTCTTCCAGAACTTTTCTGGAATACAGAACTACACGCCAGGAATTACTTGAAGGAAGCTAGATGATCCATCCCAAAAGCCGGAGCTACTCCAAGACTGAAGACCTCTCTTAGAATTCCTTCAGGGGTTTTAGAGTTTTCTTCATGTTTTGTTATTTTTATACTTTTGAGATGTGCTCTTATTTTATTATGAACTAAACCCCTTAGATACCTAAGGGGAATGAAACCTAAGACGAATCTTGTTATTATTTTCTGAATTGTATGATAAATATTTAAATTGTTCTTAATTATGTGTTCTTAATTCTTATTTTGATATCCCAGGATACTGATTCAAGACACGCTCTTATTCAGAGGAGGAATAGACCCTGTCTAAGAGTACATTAGCCATAATTAAGCGGAGTTGATTGCGCGCCTAGAAATAGGGTGACAAGATTTTGTCGAATTAGGGTGAAACCTAATAAGGGGATCCATAGATCGAGTTAATGCGAACCCCAGAGTGTTAATTAGAGAAAAGTGTAACACCCCTTACCCGTGTTTGACACCGGAACAGGGTATGAGGCATTATCGGACTTAATTACTAATCATCGTATAAAAACCGATTCATAATTTCACTCTAATTTAAAACTTTTTCAAACACATTCAAATTGTCCCTTAAAAAGAGCTTACAAGGCCCATATCATGCTTTAATTCAACCACACACATAGGCAAGCATGCACATTCATAAATTGCATCATTTAATTAATAACATAATCAAGACTATCTACATTAAATGACTTTATACAATAGAGACCTTCAAATAACATAGGTCGTATTTTAAGCCAATTCCTAGCAACTTAATAACAATTAAACAAGTCTCCATACATGCCAAAGACTTAAAATACTTTAAAACCTTTATATATCGATCAATAGTTTGATAATGTGATTTAACCTCCGGCGACCCCCAGCTCGAGCTAACATCTGCGACACTATAGGAAAAAGGAAAGGAAGGGAGTAAGCATTATAGCTTAGTAAGTAAGTATGTAAATATTAATAAACAATACATTATCATACTTTAAACAAAGTCACAATATGTTTCCGGAATATTACCATCACAATCACACATACTTTCACTATTACAATCATAAACAGGTTTAAAATAAGCTATCTAGCAGAGTTCTAGAAACTAAATTATTAATTTATGGAGCTACAGAACTCCAAATTACAAACCGTTAATTTTCCTTGAAACAATATTCACATATATTCTTACCATAAAATTTTTAGAATTTTTTGTCCAGCCAATTAGTACAGTTTATTCATTGAAGTTACCCCTGTTTCACTACTCAACTGTTCTGCCCCTTATTCACTACGAATCAATTTTATCCTTGTACAGAATTCAAAGGATGTTCTCGTTTATTTCATTTCAAACTAAACTCATTAAGTATTTCAAGCATATAAATTATATCCCCTAATTATATTTTTACAATTTTTAATGATTTTTCCAAGTCAGAACAAGGGATCACATAGTCATTCTGAACCAGTCTCTCAAAAACTTAAATATCTCATAATATAGAATTCCTTTGCTTGATCTATTTCTGTTATATGAAAATAGACTCATTCAGCTCTAATTTTATATCTCATTCAGTTCCTAATTCAATTTATACTATTTTTGGTAAATTTTTAGATTCACGTTACTGCAACTATCCAGAACATTTTTATTGTCAATTTTGATCTTTTACACTTCAATTGTATTCATCACTTTCCCATAACAATCTTTCCAATTTCCAATCACATATCGAGCATATTTCTCATAAGTTACACACATATATACTTACACTTATCATCACAAAGTCATACACAATTTCATTTAATCAATTTCCCAGTTGCACGCTTCGGAATAATAACAGATTCACGATGGTATCGCACACAGCCCACCTTTAAAATCGAAGCTCTCTTGTACACATAGTGGCCTTCATTTAGCACCACTCATGTGACCTATCTCGATTGTACACATAGTTTTGGCTCTCTTGTACACATGGTGTACACATAGTATCACCCATGTGACCTAGCCACTTTATCTCATAGCTCTCTTGTTTACATGGTGTCCTTCACCTGCAACCACACATGCAACCTAGCTACATCTATCTCGTAGCTCTCTTGTCTACAAGGTATACACATAGTATCACCCATGCGACCTAGCTACCTCATAATGTCTCGTAGCTCTCTTGTACACATGGTATACATCTCGTATTACACATGTGACCTAGCTACATACCATCTGTATCTTTCGATTCTGAAGTTTCAAACGGGAAGTATCTCACTTTCTAATACTTTATTCCATTCTTCCAATAGTCAATTCTGATTCAAAAATAAGCTAAAATACATAAAATATGCTAAAATATAAAAACGTAATAAAGATAATGTATTATTTACATACAAACTTACATAATTTCTCATTTCCATGTCGAATTAATATTGAGCATTTAAATCATCATAATTATACTTACTTTCAACACCTCGGCAATAATAGTAAATATATTAATTTTATATTGAAACATGCATAAATTAATGCTTATTATACATATGAACTTACCTCGATACTAAAACGGCCATTTTACCAACTTTCCCGATTTTCGATTTTTCTCCCATTCTAGGTTCAAATCTCATTTTTCGGGATCTAAAACATCATATTTTACTTATTTAATTCATGCACTATTCAAAATAGTCCTTAACTCAAACTTTGGAAAAATTACAATTTTTCCCCTAAACTTTTGCATATTTACACTTTTGCCCCTAGGCTCGAGAATTAAACTTCATCCCTTATTCTTATGTTTTATGACATGCGGATCATTTTTCCCTTCTATGGCAACATCAAATTCTCACTCTAACACATCGTTATGAACAATAACAACTTTTACCGATTAAACCGTTTTACTCATTTTTGCTTAAAACCACTTAGCAAAAGTTGTTTAACATAATTTCGACCTTCATATTGTACCATAAAACATCAAAATAAACACATTTCACCTATGGGTATTTTTCCAAATATGAACCCTAGCTTAAATTATTGCTAGAATAAGCTTAATCAAGTTACCGGGATTCCAAAAACATAAAAAACTTGAAAAACGGGGCTAGAACGGACTTACTATTGAGCTTGGAAAGCTTGAAAACCCTATTCATGGCTTTCCCCATGCTAATTTCGGCCTCTATGAAAAAGATGAGTCAATTTTGGCTTTATTTTCCCTTTTTATTTCTTTTAATTACCAAATGACTAAAATGCCCTTAAGGCCTTTCTTTAAAATTTTGTCCTATTCATGCCCATTTTTGTCCAAACGAAATATATTGGACTAATTCCATTTAGCCCTAAAAGTCCAATTAAGCACTTTATCAATAAAATTAATTAACGATATTGTTACATAATATTTTAATCAATAAATAAACCTTAAAACTTAATCGGAATAAATTTTTGACTTCAAATTCATGGTTCTAAAACCATCGTTCCGTTTAGGCCCTAAATCGGGCTGTTACAGCAACTTCCGCAAATAAGCCCTAATAGGAAAATTAAACATGCAATCTATAAAATTTCTTACCAATGCTCTAACACATGCATCTAATCACTCGGTAAATCATAAAAAAAATTAATCGAAATAAACTTTTCTATCTCAGATTTGTGGTTTTGCAACCACTAAATGTAACACCCCTTACCCGTGTTTGACACCGGAACAGGGTATGAGGCATTATCAGACTTAATTACTAATCATCGTATAAAAACCGATTCATAATTTCACTCTAATTTAAAACCTTTTAAAACACATTCAAGTTGTCCCTTAAAAAGAGCTTACAAGGCCCATATCATGCTTTAATTCAACCACACACATAGGCAACCATGCACATTCATAAATTGCATCATTTAATTAATAACATAATCAAGACTATCTACATTAAATGACTTTATACAATAGAGACCTTCAAATAACAAAGGTTAGTATTTTAAGCCAATTCCTAGCAAATTAATAACAATTAAACGAGTCTCCATACATGCCAAAGACTTAAAATACTTTAAAACCTTTATATATCGATCAATAGTTTGATAGTGTGATTTAACCTCCGGCGACCTCTAACTCGAGCTAACATCTGCAACACTATAGGAAAAAGAAAAGGAAGGGAGTAAAAATTATAGCTTAGTAAGTAAGTATGTAAATATTAATAAACAATACATTATCTTACTTTAAACAAAGTCACAATATGTTCCCGGAATATTACCATCACAAACACACATACTTTCGCTATTACAATCATAAACAGGTTCAAAATAAGCTATCTAGCAGAGTTCTAGAAAATAAATTATTTATTTCTGGAGCTACAGAATTCCAAATTACAAACCGTTAATTTTCCTTGAAACTAGATTCACATATATTCTTACCATAAAATTTTCAGAATTTTTTGTCTAGCCAGTTAGTACAGTTTATTCATTGAAGTTACCCGTGTTTCACTACCACTCATCACTACGAATCAATTTTCTCCTCGTATAGAATTCAAAGGATGTTCTCGTTTCTTTCATTTGAAACTAGACTCATTAAGGATATCCAGAATATAAATAATATCCCCTAATTAATTTTTTATAATTTTTAATAATTTTTCCAAGTCAGAACAAGGGATCACGTAGTCATTCTGAACCAGTCTCTCAAAAACTTAAATATCTCATAATATAGAATTCCGTTGCTTGATCTGTTTATGTGAAAATAGACTCATTAAGCTCTAATTTGATATCTCATTCATTCTCTAATTCAATTCCTACTATTTTTGGTAAATTTTTAGAGTCACGTCACTGCAACTATCCAGAACAGTTTTATTGTCAATTTTGATCTTTCACACTTCAATTGTATTCATCACTTTCCCATAACAATCTTTCCAATTTCTAATCACATATCGAGCATATTGCTCATAAGTTACACATGTATATGCTTACACTTATCATCATAAAGTCATACACAATTTCATTTAATCAATTTCCCAGTTGAACACTTCGAAATAATAACAGATACGCGATGGTATCGCACACAGCCCACCTTTAAAATCGAAGCTCTCTTGTACACATGGTGGCCTTCACTTAGCACCATTCATGTGACCTAGCTCGATTGTACACATAATTTTGGCTCTCTTGTACACATGGTGTACACATAGTATCACCCATGTGACCTAGCCACTTTATCTCGTGCCTCTCTTGTTTACATGGTGTCCTTCACCTAGAACCACACATGCAACCTAGCTACATCTATCTCGTAGCTCTCTTGTCTACATGGTGTACACATAGTATCACCCATGTGGCCTAGCTACCTCATAATGTCTCGTCGCACTCTTGTACACATGGTATACATCCCGTATTACACATGTGACCTAGCTATATACCATCTGTATCTTTCGATTCTGAAGGTTCAAACGGGAAGTATCTCACTTTCTAATACTTTATTCCATTCTTCCAATAGTCAATTATGATTCAAAAATCAGCTACAATACATAAAATATGCTGAAATATAAAAACGTAATAAAGATAATGTATTATTTACATACAAACTTACATACTTTCTCATTTCCATGTCGAATTAATATTAAGCATTTAAATCATCATAATTATAGTTACGTTCAACACCTCGGCAATCATAGTAAATATATTAATTTTAAATTGAAACATGCATAAATTAATGCTTATTATACATATGAACTTACCTCGATACTAAAACGACCATTTTACCAAATTTCGCGATTTTCAATTTTTCTCCCATTCTAGGTTCAAATCTTGTTTTTCGGGATCTAAAACATCATATTTTACTTATTTAATTATTGTACTATTCAAAATAGTCCTTAAACTTTGGAAAAATTACAATTTTGCCCCTAAACTTTTACATATTTACACTTTTTCCCTTAGGCTCGGGAATTAAACTTCATCCCTTATTCTTATGTTTTATGATATGCTGATCATTTTTCTCTTCTATGGTAACATCAAATTCTCCCTCTAACACATATTTATGAACAATAACAACTTTTACCGATTAAGCCGTTTTACTCATTTTTGCTTAAAACCACTTAGCAAAAGTTGTTTAACATAATTTCAACCTTCATATTGTACCATAAAACATCAAAATAAACACATTTCACCTATGGGTATTTTTCCAAATATGAACCCTAGCTTAAATTATTGCTAGAATAAGCTTAATCAAGTTACCGGGATTCCAAAAACATAAAGAACTTGAAAAATGGGGCTAGAACGGACTTACTATTGAGCTTGGAAAGCTTGAAAACCCTATTCATGGCTTCCCCCATGCTAATTTCGGCCTCTATGAAAAAGATGAGTCAATTTTGGCTTTATTTTCCCTTTTTATTTCTTTTAATTACCAAATGACTAAAATGCCCTTAAGGCCTTTCTTTAAAATTTTGTCCTATGCCCATTTTTGTCCAAATGAAATATAATGGTCTAATTTCCATTTAAGGACCTCCTCTTTAAACCCCCATTTCAATCAAGTACTTATGAATTACAATACATATTTTGCAACTTTTGGAATTTAATCCTAAAAGTCCAATTAAGCACTTTATCAGTAAAATTACTTAACGATATTTTTACACAATATTTTAATCAATAAATAAACCTTAAAACTTAATCAGAATAAATTTTTTGACTTCAAATTTGTGGTTCTAAAACCATCGTTCCGTTTAGGCCCTAAATCGGGCTGTTACAGCAACTTCTGCAAATAAGCCCTAATAGGCAAATTAAACATGCAATCTATAGAATTTCTTACCAATACTCTAACACATGCATCTAATCACTCGGCAAATCATAAAAAAAATTAATCGAAATAAACTTTTCTATCTTAGATTTGTGGTTTCGCAACCACTATTCTATTTAGGCCTTATTTCGAGATGTTACATTTCTTCCCCCTTTAGGGATTTTCGTCCTCGAAAATCTTACCAGTAAAAAGATTCAATATCTTTTCTCAAAATTTCTTCAACATCTCCAAACAAATTTTCTTCAAAGCAGTACTTTCAAAATCACCCCACTATCAAATTGAAATCCAATATAACTAAGTTTCAACTCTGTATGACCTCTATATTAATCGAAAACTATTTCCAATCCTCACATTTGCTTTCATTTTTTTTGTTTTAACCAAAAACCCTGCATGCAGCTGTTAATACAGTTCAATCATTATTCTTCTGTCTAATTCTATCATTACTAAATCCACATTATCTCATTCACAATCAAAATTTCTTTTTAAAAAATCCAGTAATCATATACTTTAAGCATCATACCTGGATGAGTTAATTAAATAAGTCTAATCTTTCTTTAACTGTAACATTTCAGAATTCAGAAAATCTTCATGTTAACTTGACATTTTTTCTGCAACTGAGTTCATTTATTAAGCCATTCTCAATTGCTACCACATTGTCAATTAATCTTATTGGAAGGGGGTAAGGCTGTAACACTTCTAACTTGCCTCTTATATATTCATGCATATAACTTAACACTCATCAATATATATATAATTTGCTTCAAATAACTCAACATGCATATTCATTTTACACAACCCTCCTATCATCTTATACAAACAAATACACTTATACATGTGTTCATAATTCTCAAATAGAATTACTTATAACATTCATTTAATTTCACAAGTTACACTCATAGCATCACACATTTGCCAATCAACATGTACACTTATCATAAGATAAACTTTCCCTTCATCTCATCTTTCATATTCCAAGAGAAATTCTTATTCATGACTCATTCATTATCACATAAACATCATGAACTAATACTCTTACCTTTTACGAGTCTCATTTCATCTTAATATTATCACAGTTATATAATTCACTTTAGACAGACTTACACACATATTCATATTTTAAAACAAATGCACTCAAACATAAATTCCACGAATTTGAGTAAATCAATTTATCACATTCACTTAGTCAAATAAGTTAGACACATAATATCATGTCAATGTCAAACGAACATGGATGAGTTTATAACGAGGTAAACTTTCATTTCTTTTCACTTTTCTATATTTCTCCACTTATGTCTATTTCATTTTACACTTGATCTCACACATATCATCACAAGTCACCAAGATCAATTTAAGTACACCAATATATCCTCGAAATTATACGAACTTACTTAACACCTTCTTCCACTGTCAATGGTAGCTCGGTTGGAAAATACTTCTATCTCAACAGAACTATTTCATCGGGATCGGGAGGCATCACACTATCACAGGTAGTAATATGGCATGTATAGCTTAACTCTTACACATAATAGGTAAGTCCGAGAACTGACTAAACCATAGCTCTGATACCACTAAATGTAACACCCCTTACTCGTGTTTGACACCAGAACAGGGTACGAGGCATTACCGGACTTAATCACTAATCATCGTATGAAAACTGATTCATAATTTCACTCTAATTTAAAACTTTTTCAAACACATTCAAGTTGTCCCTTAAAAAGAGCTTACAAGGCCCTTATCATGCTTTAATTCAACCACACACATAGGCAAGCATGCACATTCATAAATTGCATCATTTAATTAATAACATAATCAAGACTATCTACATTAAACTTTATACAATAGAGACCTTCAAATAACAAAGGTTAGTATTTTAAGCCAATTCCTAGCAAATTAATAACAATTAAACGAGTCTCCATACATGCCAAAGACTTAAAATACTTTAAAACCTTTATATGTCGATCAATAGTTTGATAGTGTGATTTAACCTCCGGCGACCTCTAACTCGAGCTAACATCTGCGACACTATAGGAAAAAGGAAAGGAAGGGAGTAAAAATTATAGCTTAGTAAGTAAGTATGTAAATATTAATAAACAAGACATTATCATACTTTAAACAAAGTCACAATATGTTCCCGGAATATTACCATCACAAACACACATACTTTCACTATTACAATTATAAACAGGTTCAAAATAAGTTGTCTAGCAGAGTTCAAGAAACTAAATTATTTATTTCTGGAGCTACAGAACTCCAAATTACAGACCGTTAATTTTCGTTGAAACTATATTCAGACATATTCTTACCATAAAATTTTCATAATTTTTTGTCCAGCCAATTAGTACAGTTTATTCATTGAAGTTACCCCTGTTTCACTACTCAACTGTTCTAACCACACTTCACTACAAATCACTTTTCTCCTCGTACAAAATTCAAAGGATGTTCTGGTTTATTTCATTAGAAGCTAGACTCATTAAGAATTTCAACCATATAAATAATATCCCCTAATTATATTTTTACAATTTTTAATGACTTTTCCAAGTCAGAACAAGGGATCACGTAGTCATTCTGAACCAGTCTCTCAAAAACTTAAATATCTCATAATATAGAATCCCTTTTCTTGCTCTATTTATGTTATATAAAAATAGACTCATTAAGCTCTAATTTGATATCTCATTTAGTCTCTAATTCAATTCCTACTATTTTGGTAAATTTTTAGATTCACATCACTCCAACTATCCAGAATAGTTTTATTGTCAATTTTGATCTTTCAAACTTCAATTGTATTCATCACTTTCCCATAACAATCTTTCCAATTTCCAATCACATATCGAGCATATTGCTCATAAGTTACACATGTATATGCTTAAACTTATCATCACAAATTCATACACAATTTAATTTAATCAATTTCCCAGTTGAACGCTTCGAAATAATAACAGATACGCGATGGTATCGCACACAGCCCACCTTTAAAAATGAAGCTCTCTTGTACACATGGTGGCCTTCACTTAGCACCACTCATGTGACCTAGCTCGATTGTACACATAATTTTGGCTCTCTTGTACACATGGTGTACACATAGTATCACCCATGTGACCTAGCCACTTTATCTCGTAGCTCTCTTGTTTACTTGGTGTCCTTCACCTAGAACCACACATGCAACCTAGCTACATCTATCTCGTAGCTCTCTTGTCTACATGGTGTACACATAGTATCACCCATGCGACCTAGCTACCTCATAATGTCTCGTAGCACTCTTGTACACATGGTATACATCCCGTATTACACATGTGACCTAGCTACATACCATCTGTATCTTTCAATTTCGAAGGTTCAAACGGGAAGTATCTCACTTTCTAATACTTTATTCCATTCTTCCAATAGTCAATTATGATTCAAAAATCAGCTACAATACATAAAATATGCTGAAATATAAAAATGTAATAAAGATAATGTATTATTTACATACAAACTTACATACTTTCTCATTTCCATGTCGAATTAATATTGAGCATTTAAATCATCATAATTATAGTTACTTTCAACACCTCGGCAATCATAGTAAATATATTAATTTTAAATTGAAACATGCATAAATTAATGCTTATTATACATATGAACTTACCTCGATACTAAAACGACCATTTTACCAACTTTCCCGATTTTCAATTTTTCTCCCATTCTAGGTTCAAATCTTGTTTTTCGGGATCTAAAACATCATATTTTACTTATTTAATTATTGTAATATTCAAAACAGTCCTTAACTCAAACTTTGGAAAAATTACAATTTTGCCCCTAAACTTTTACATATTTACACTTTTGCCACTAGGCTCGGGAATTAAACTTCATCCCTTATTCTTATGTTTTATGACATGCTGATCATTTTTCCCATCTATGGTAACATTAAATTCTCACTCTAACACATAGTTATGAACAATAACAACTTTTACCGATTAAGCCGTTTTACTCATTTTTGCTTAAAACCGCTTAGCAAAAGTTGTTTAACATAATTTCATCCTTTATATTGTACCATAAAACAGCAAAATAAACACATTTCACCTATGGGTATTTTTCCAAATATGAACCCTAGCTTAAATTATTGCTAGAATAAGCTTAATCAAGTTACCGAGATTCCAAAAACATAAAGAACTTGAAAAACGGGGCTAGAACTGACTAACTTTTGGGCTTGGAAAGCTTGAAAACCCTAGCCATGGCTTCCTCCATGCTAATTTCGGCCTCCATGAAAAAGATGAGTCAATTTTGGCTTTATTTTCCCTTTTTTATTTCTTTTAATTACCAAATGACTAAAATGCCCTTAAAGCCTTTGTTTAAAATTTTGTCCTATTCATGCCCATTTTTGTCCAAACGAAATATAATGGTCTAATTGCCATTTAAGGACCTCCTCTTTAAACCCTCATTTCAATCAAGTACTTATGAATTAGAACACATATTTTGCAACTTTTGCAATTTAGTCCTAAAAGTCCAATTAAGCACTTTATCAGTAAAATTACTTAACGATATTTTTACACAATATTTTAATCAATAAATAACCTTAAAACTTAATGGAAATAAATTTTTTGACTTCAAATTCATGGTTCTAAAACCATCATTCCATTTAGGCCCTAAATCGGGCTGTTACAGCAACTTTTGCAAATAAGCCCTAATAGGCAAATTAAACGTGCAATCTATAAAATTTCTTATCAATATTCTAAGACATGCATCTAATCACTCGGTAAATCGTAAAAAAAATTAATCGAAGTAAACTATTCTATCTCAGATTTGTGGTTTTGCAACCATTATTCCATTTAGGCCCTATTTCGAGATGCTACAAAAAGTCTTAGTTATTCAATCTAGTGATTAGACGTTATTAGTCTTGAATAGGGATAATAACATAACTTAGGGATCTCTACGGAACAAGTTGAATGAATAAATCGTTCGATTCGGAGCCAGAATAACAAGTAAAGTCTAGGTGGATTTTTACTTAGGTATTGTCTCAAGTCAGTCGATTTTCCCAAAAGCAATTCCCCAATTCTTTTCTCTGTTCATTCTTAGTTTAAATAATTAGCTAATTAAAACAAACCCTTTTATTCTTAGGCTAGATAATAAAAAGATAGTTATTACTAGTACTTTTGGTTCCCTTGGGTACGATATCCCGGTCTTGCCATTACTATACTATTGTTCGATAGGTGTGCTTGCCTTTTCGTCGTGATAATAGTTAGTCTAGGTTTGATCTTCATTATAAATATTTATTACTTGTTACGAATCACGCGATCAAGTTTTTGGCACCGTTGTCGGGGAATTGAAATATTAGGAACACTAAATTTTTATTACTTTAGCCATTTATTTTTCTTGCAATTTTATTTTATTTTATTATTTATTAATTTACTTTTTCTCTCTCTTGGCAGGTTTTTATAGTTTATGACTAGAAGAAACCCGTCAGGACCATTACTTTTTGACGAAGAAATCGATCGTACAATTCGCAAAAATCAAAGAGAAATAAGGCATAGCTTACGATACACAGAGAAAGAGCGAAAAGATGATACTCAAACCCCAACCGAAAAGATGGCTGAAAACCAAGGCAATCAGCTACCTCCTGCAATTGCGGCTAATCAAAATCCTGCTCCACATACTATGTGTGATTATGCTAAACCTTCTTTAACAGGAACTGAATCTAGCATAGTTAGACCTGCTGTAGCTGCAAATACTTTTGAATTAAAACCTAACACTATTCAGACAATACAACAGTTTGTTTAGTTTGATGGTTTGCAGGATAAAGATCCCAACGCTGTCCTAGCAAATTTCCTGGAATTTTGCGATACATTCAAAATCAATGGCGTTTCTGATGATGCCATTCATCTTCGGTTATTTCCCTTTTCACTGAGAAACAAAGCTAAACAGTGGTTGAACTCGTTACCACGAGGGTCTATCACTACTTGGGAACAAATGACCGAGCAATGTTTACTAAAATATTTTTCGCCGACTAAAACAGCTAAATTACATAATGATATCTCTTCTTTTGTGCAGATGGATTTAGAAACACTTTACGATGCATGGGAGAGATACATGGACTTCCTGAGAAGGTGCCCTCACCATGGGTTGCCGCTTTGGCTTCAAGTACAAACATTCCACAATGGTCTGAATCCCTCGACTTAGCAAATGGTTGACGCAGCTGCTGGCGGAACCATAAACAACAAAATACCTGAAGAGGCCTATGAATTCATTGAAGAAATGTCACTGAATAACTATCAGTGGCAAGTCATGAGGACTAAGCCAACAAAAGCAGCCGGCGTTTATAATGTCGACTCAGTTACTATGCTGTCAAATCAGGTAGAACTTCTCAATAAAAAGATTGATAGTTTTCTTGGTTCTACGCAAGTACATCCAGTAATGAGGTGTGACTCAAGTGGCAGAGGTGTGCATACAGAATACCAATCCTTCAATCCTACAACTGAAGAAGAACAAGTCAAATGTATGGGTAACAATAACTTTCGATCTCAAAATAACCCATATAGTAATACCTATAATGTAGGTTAGAGGAACCACCCAAATTTCTCCTGGTGTGGTCAAGGGAATCAAAAGCCACAAAATCCTCAGGGTTTTCAACAGCCACCTTATCAACAAGAGAAGAAACCAAACCTTAAAGAGATGCTTTCTAAATTCATCTCGGTGTCAGAAACCCATTTTCAAAATATCGAGACAGCACTTAAGAATCAACAATCATCAATCCAAGGACTCGAAACTCAGATAGGCCAGCTATCCAAACTAATCTCCGAACGACCACAAGGTAGCTTACCAAGTAATACTGAACCTAATCCGAGGGAACACCTCAATGTAATTAGCACTTAAAATAAGGACAGACTCATTGCACCCGAGCCAGAAATACAGTAAGACAACGCGATGAACAAAGGACGAGAAGAGGTAAACAATAATGATCCCAAACAGGTAAGTACGAATCATGAACCTCGTGTGCCATATCCTAAAGCGATAACGAAAGACAGAACAGAAGAACAATTCAGTAAGTTTGTCAAACTCTTAAAAAAATTACATATTAACTTACCCTTTTATTGAAGTTCTTTCATATATGCCCAACTCAGCAAAATTCTTAAAGGAACTTCTGACCAATAAAAGGAAATTAGACGTTGCATCACATATGGAACTCAATACAGTCTGCTCAGCTATTCTAAAGAATAAACTACCTAACAAATTGAAAGATCCAGGGAGTTTTACAATTCCTTACTTAATTGGTAGTTTATCTGTGAATAATGCTTTAGCTTATCTAGGGGCAAGTATAAATTTTATGCCATATAAAATGTTTAAATGACTAGGTCTGGATAAACCCAAACAGACTAGGATGAGCATACAATTGGCTGACAAAATAGTTAGATTTCCTAAGGATCTTATTGAAGATGTTCTAATTAAAATTGATAAATTTATTTACCCAGTAGACTTTGTCGTCTTAGATATAGATGAGGATAACGAGGTACCTTTAATTTTAGGACGACCTTTTTTAGCAACTGCCAGAACCATCATTAATGTAGGCACAGGAGAGCTAACACTTCGTGCAGGTGACGACACAGTAACACTTCAAGCACGCGACTCAGTCAAAACCTCTAAAACTCAAGATAATGCTATAAAACATGTCGATGATAAAACTAATACTCAATCATCCTTGCAAGAACCTCCTCAAACCAAGACAACAGAGACAGTGCACTACTATCATGTAGAGAACAAAGACACCCATGAGGAACGAAGGCTTCAAATAGAGGAGCTAGATGAATGGCGAGCACACAAACTAAGAACATATGATAAGTCGAAACTACGCCAAAACTAGCCCGATATCTCTCCTAATCAACTTCAGGTTGGCGATAAAGTATTACTAGATGCCACAGATCCCCACATTGTCACTACTACACCAAATGAAGAAATCTCTCTTACGGTACTCAGTATTTTCCCATTCGGTATGGTTGAGGTGAGTCATCCCAAGTTTGACACTTTTAAGGTAAACAACACTCGATTAAAACCTTACTTTAAGATTCACAGCAGCAATGAGGAGTATAAACTCCTCAAACCACCATGATAAATCAACAGAGAGGTAAGACAAGCTTAGACTATAAATAAACGCTTCTCGGGAGGCAACCCGAGCATTAACGTATTTTTATTTCTTTATTTTTAATTTCTAACACTTCGAATCTTTAACTTAGTCTTTGAATTGCAAAGTTTTTCAGCACACACGGCTAGGCACACGGGCGTATAGCCATGGCCAAACAAGGGAAGAGACACGGCTGTGTGATATGGCCGTGTTGAAGCAGGACATGATTTCCCCAAAACACAGGGTGCGATAAATCCCCACGACCGTGCGACATGGCCGTGGGTGAACTTGATAGGAAAAACACGGGCGTAGGGATAAAAGACCATGGGCGTGCCAGGAACAAGGCTCGATTCTATTTCTTCTACACGCCAGTGCCGTTTAGCCGTGTACAACAACACACGGGCGTGCTACCATAAAACACAGGCGTGGGAGAAGCGAACAAAGCTGGGCACGGTCGAGCGACATGGCCGTGTTTAACACATGCCCAAGAGACACGGGCGTGTGACAGTAGCCGAACATGACCTAACTCGTAAAATTCAAAAAAGACGGGCTCACCCTCAAAGTACACGGGCATGGCCCTACGCTGTGTGCCCCTCTCCTATATAAGCAAACCATTGTTCATCTTCTTCCTCCTTTCAAAACCCTAGCCGAAATCTACCCTTCCCCAACCCCTAATCCCTATTTTGGCCACCATTCTCCAGATTCTCACTTTCCCAACCCCCAAACCACTCTCAAATCCACTCCCCTTGCATTAATCCCCATTTTCCCCTCCCTATACCCTCCATTTTCCCACCACACGGCTCCATCCCCGCGTCACACGCCCGTGCTCGCCACCAACACGCCCGTGCACCGCCTTACAATAGCTTTTGGTTTACTTTCTCAACCTTATTTTTCCAAATTGTGTTGCTACATTAGTATTCTACATGCTTTGCATAGATATTTTTACTATTACAAATACATTTTAGACAAGTTAGGAATTTGCTTTAGAATTTTCTATATTTGAATTATTTAAGCTACTAAATAGCATATACTAGTTTTAGACCTCTTGCTTAACAACTAATGTATCTTGGATTCTATCAATGCTAATGTATTTTCAGGAACATTATGTTGTCACCGAGAGGCAAAAATGCCGTGGTTCCATCCTCAAAGAGATGTAGGGGTTCTTCCTCGGTACGTGCTACAGCCGAAGTTCGGTACCTGCTCCTTGAATTTCCGCAAGCTTCGCAGGAGGAGCTATTTCAGATATTACGCGTACGACCCATCACCATAGGTCACTGCATCGACTGGGCTGCCATAGAGCAAGTCCAGCTCGTTGATGCCATCCGTGCCCTCCTGTCCACAGACCTATGGGAACAGTTCTTCGCTATTACCGAGCCCACTTATTTATAGCTAACTTTAGAATTATGCTCTACTTTTCATTTACAGGTGGTGATGACGAACAATGACAACACAGACACCATTCACTTCGGATTTGGCTGTCTAGTTCGTGCGATGAGTGTCCCAGAGTTTGGAGTTGCTCTGGGACTTTACACCGATGAGTTTATGGAGGAGGAGGGCATGAATGCACTACCATGCAATATCCACATCTCCCCCTCCTTGTGCTGGATGGCTTTGGCACCACTCTCTTCCACCTACGACCCCAGCCGCTTGAAGGCCTCAGCTCTCCCCCCTTCCCTATGATATCCCCATGCCATATTGGCACACACCTTGATCAGAAGGAGGGAGAGCACCGGCGTCGTCAACACCCACGATGCCTACTATTTATGGTGTATGGCGAATGCATATGTGACTGACTTGGCATACTTTATTACTTTCACCATTCGCAATCAGACCGAGTGGCATAGGAAGAGAGTGATCTCTATCGGCCCCTACGTGGTACGCCTTGCCAGACACTTCGGCCTTCTCAACACCGCGGCCCAATCATCAATTCTTACCCTGATAGGTCAGATGTCCCCACAGGGCATCATGACTATGTTACACATGAGGATGATCGAGCGCCGACATGGGACCGATCCTCCTTAGTACCATGTCTTGCATGCCATTGACAAGGAGGATCTTGAGGACATCCCTAATGATGTTCCCCCACAGCATGACGAGCCTTCCACCGTGCCACCTAGGGAACGACCAGTTCATGCAGCTGCTTCATTAGCACATCTTTCCGACCGACTCGCCCACCTTGAGTAGTATTGCACTACACAGTTCGAGATGATTCACGAGCGAGATCGCGATGGGACCGACAGATGGATGATATGCAGACCATGATGCAGCAACTGTGCCAGCACTTTCACATCGCCACTCCAGCACCACCACCTGGGGGCCCCACCGACGAGGATCATTGAATCCTCTTATTTTTTATTTATTCTTATTTTTATTTTATTTTATTTTATTTTTATTTTTATTTTTATTTTTATTTTTATTTTTATTTTCATTTCTATTTTATTATTTTATTTTGAAAAACATATCTATATTAGTAAATTTTACTTTTTCCATTTTCTGGTATTTCTTACAAGTAATCTTACTACGCTCTCTTCCACACCAACTCTTAATAAGCTTTTCATGATTCTACAGACTTCCAAGCAAAGCTGCTAGGAATATTTTACGGAATGAGGAAACAAATGGGAAACAATACCTCACGAGTTCCATGTTTAACGACCCAATTCTTCATCTAGCCAAGAACAATGGCAGCTACCACTTTCCCCGAACACTTCATCCTCAGAATCAAGCTCCACATCCATATAACAAGGAGTTTCACCTCCTTTCCTCTTATGATTTTCTTTCTTTTGAATAATCTATTTTTGTACATTGAGGGCAATGTACATCTTAAGTGTGGGGGGTAAACATGAAACCTAACTTTTTGCATTATTCTCAAATCCCTGAATTTGGTCTTATGCTTAAGTGATTTTCTCATAATATTGATAGAATGAATTCGGATTGATCTATAATTATTGTTGATATGTCGTGAATTAGACCAAGGGAATTATGCATGATTATTTGATTATAGGACCTTAAAGAATCGAGCATGATAAGTTGATATTTTGAGAAATAAAATTATTAGACTATTTTTCCTAAATTGAGATATTATCTTGAAATTCTAAGTATACAGAAATGACATCAAAAACCCAAATTTTTGGTGAGATTTTTGAGCTTTTTGAGCATATACCTTTCTTTCTTACTCACTTCTTTTGTGGTTTGAGTGTGTCAACATTGAACTGTTATTCTAGAACTGGCTTCCATTATGCATGTCGAGAACACACGTATGATTTAATATACTGAGATGATAAAGGCACTTAGGATTTAACCCATTTACTTCATAAAAAGCCTTCCCACATAATTAAACCCTTAGCGAACCCCCTTTGAGCCTACTAACTTTTTTTTATTGATTAACCCTTATCATTAACCCATTAACTCATTATTGTTGAAATCCTCTTACTTAATTTACCTTTTTATCGAGATTAAATTTAATATTATTACCTCACTATGTTCCCATTTTTTGTTACTGAATCATGAAATATGATTTCTATATTGTATTGACTTGATGAGTTGATAAAAAAAATGTAATTCTCAGCAAGCTAAAGTTGTCATGAACTCATGTAAAATAGTTCTAGATATTTTTTTGTGGTTCAGTAATTAAGTTTTTGATAGTGGGGTAACATATTGAATTTATCTCGATTCTAACCCCTGTTCTTCAGCTTGTATCTATACCTGTAACCTAAACCCCATTACAACCATGCAAAGACCTTTTGATTAGTGTATCATATCATTTACAAGTGGCGGAGATTTCATTTTTATGCAAGCCTATGGTAATAACTTTTCATGTTAGACAATCGAGTACTTAATCTTGAACCTTAAACACTTTGAGTGATTTGAGCGAATCTTTAGTGAGGATGTCATCTCTTGTATATTTATGACTAAAGTTAATTACTTAGAGGAAGGAGATTTCCTATGATTTTATTATCAAAATATCCGATTTAGATTGTTTAAGGCTTTTAATGACCCTATAGTTAAATTCTCACTGTATGATTTTTCGTGGAATAGTTACAACCATGGAATAGTTTGTAACATTATCAATACTGATCATGTGATTGAAAAGAATGAATTCTGGCAGTAAATGAGAGTTTTGCTTGAGGACAACCAAATGCTTAAATGTGGGGGTATTTGATAAATGCCAAATTATACATAGTTTTACCCCAAATACTTAGCATATTTATGAATGTTTACTTTTAGATTTGTGGATTTTGGTGCTCTTAATCCGGTTATTTCATGTTTTGTACTCAATAGAGCACCAAGAGTCAAAATGAGCCAAAAACAAGCTAAAAAGGGAGAAAATAGACCAAATCGAGAATATCACACGGCCTAAGCCTTGCCACATGGGCATCTCACACGCCCATGGCCTTCGGGGGTGTCGACCAAGGTTTACACGATTCATACGGCCTGGCCATTGAGCCCACATGGCCATGGCAATTTAACAGATCGAACACGGCCTGGCAATTACGTCACACGGCCGTGGTACACGGGCGTGTCCCTTTTTCAAAGAGTTGTATTTTACACGAAAAAGGGTACTTAGGGAGGAAGAAAGCCAATCTAAAGCCTATATAAACACCCTAAGTATGACCTAGAGAGGGGGGCCTCTTCTAGAACTTTTCTGGAATACAGAACCACGCGTCAGGAATTACTTGAAGTAAGACCTCTCTTAGAATTCCTTCAGGGGTTTTAGAGTTTTCTTCATGTTTTGTTATTTTTATACTTTTGAGATGTACTCTTTTTTATTATGAACTAAACCCCTTAGATACCTAAAGGGAATCAAACCTAAGACGAATCTTGTTATTATTTTCTGAATCATATGATAAATATTTAACTTGTTCTTAATTATGTGTTCTTAATTCTTGTTTTGATATCCTAGGATACTAATTCAAGACACGCTCTTATTCAGAGGAAGAATAGACCCTGTCTAAGAGTACATTTTCCATAATTAAGCGAAGTTGATTGCGCGCCTAGAAATAGGGTGACAAGATTTTTTCGGATTAGGGGTTATTAGTCTTGAATAGGGATAATAACATAACTTAGGGATCTCTACGGAACAAGTTGAATGAATAAATCGTCCGATTCGGAGCCAGAATAACAAGTAAAATCTAGGTGGATTTTTCCTTAGGTATTGTCACAAGTCAATCGATTTTCCCAAAAGCAATTCCCCAATTCTTTTCTCTGTGCATTCTTAGTTTAAATAATTAGTTAATTAAAACAAACCCTTTTATTCTTAGGCTAGATAATAAAAAGATAGTTATTACTAGTACTTTTGGTTCCCTTGGGTACGATATCCCGGTCTTGCTATTACTATACTATGGTTCGATAGGTGCGCTTGCCTTTTCGTCGTGATAATAGTTAGTCTAGGTTTGATCTTCATTATAAATATTTATTACTTGTTACGAATCACGCGATCAGTGGGCTATGGCTGCGTGTCCCCTGCACTAAAATTTCTAAATTAATAGCGGACACGAGTAGGCCGCACGGGCGTGTGTACTTGCCGTGTCTAAAAGACAGTGTTGTCCACGGGCGGCAGCACGAGCGTGTGCTATGGCCATGTTGATAAGTTAGTGTTTCCCACGGCCAAAGGGCATGGGCATGTCCCAAGTCACACGGACGTGTGTGACCACACAGCCCATCAACACGGGCATGTGACACTTTAAGATAAGAAAAATTTTCTAAGGAGCCCAAGGTTTTTTGAATGTGCATGAATTAGTCCCGCACTACCTCTAAGTATGTTTTAGGCCTCGAAGGCCTATGTAAGGGACGAAATATTCATGGTTAAAGGGTTTTAAATTTGAGCAAAAATTTGCGATACCAAATAGTGTGATACAAATGTAAAGTCCTGGTAACGCCTCGAACCCTATCCTGGCGTCGGATACGGGTGAGGAGTGTTACAGTTATTATGTTCTTTGGTATTTGAGTTATGATATTAGCCATGAGATTTGGCTTGTAAATGATGGTGTGTATGGCGATTCAAGTTAGCTTGAATTATGTGTTTGATAAGTGATATATGTGATGTATATATATATGGTCTTGTGTTTTGGCATATTTTGTGATGGTTATATGTTTGCTTGTATAGCTATTTTTCGATTGGTGTATTAAGGTTTCCAAGATGGCATGTTGTGGCTTGGTTTTGAGATGATGAAATGGTATGTTTTGAAACATGAAATAGATGATAAGATGATGAGGAAATGCATTTAGAAGTTATGTAAGTTTGATGATTTTAGCATATTGGTTTGGTATGTTTTAGTTATGGATTTGAGTAGTGAATTAGTTGATTATAAAATGGCATGAATTGTGTATGAATTGTGAATTTGGTTGATGATTTTGGGATCCATATTGTTTGATGAATTGGTACCATTTTGATTGCTAAGTGTTCATGAGAAAAGGGTGGCAAATTGGCTTTGCAAATAGCCTATTTTTGTCCACACGGGCAAAGACAAGGGCATTGTCTCAGTCGTGTGCGGCACATGGTCATGCTACATGGCTGTGTGTCCCTTGGGATACCCTTCGAATTTAAGTCAGTATACCTTACAGGTTTGACACGATCAAGACACGCGGGCGTGTCTACTGGTTGTGTTTGGCACACGGGCTGGCACATGGGCGTGTGACCCAAGTCAGTAACCCCTCTAGTTTTCCCATGGCCATGAAACACGGGCATGTCCTCGGCCGTGTGGTGCAAGTCAATATGTATGCCCTATTTTCACACGACCTATGACACAGGCGTGTCTGGTGGCCGTATGAGGCACACAGCCTGTTCACACGGGCGTGTGCCCTTAAATGTATGAAAATTTTCTAATTTTCTCAAAGTTTTCAAATGTTATTGGTTTAGTCCCGAACCACTTTTAAGCATGTTTTAAGGTCTCGTGGTACGTTATAAGGGACAATGTGGATGAGTTGAATGGATATTGATTATGAATGCATATATGTATGTGAATGATGTGTATTATCCGATAATTCCTTGTAACCTTATTTTGGCGACAGATACAGATTAGGGGTGTTACATAAATAGCTATGGAATTCAAAAACTTGAGGTCCTTATATGGTAGTTAGACGATTAATGAAAACTTAGTAGATATTTTTGCATGATTCATCCATGGAAAATTAGAAAAATGCTAAGGACTAAATTGGAAATCAATAATTAAAAGATGATAAATTATTAAATAGAAATAAAAATCATTTTATATCATTTCTTCCCCAAATATTCCAGGAAAAACCTAGGAAAGAGAAAGCAAGCTTTCTTGGCCAAATTAGGTAAGTTTTCTTGCCCTGTTTTTAGTGATTTTGATATTTTTAAAACCGGGATAAATTAATCTATCTATTTGGGGGATCAATTTGAAAAGTTATCAAATTATGGAAGTTAGGTCATGAATGAATATGCTGAAAATTTGAAATTTATGGTAGAAAATGAAAAATTGTTGATAGATAAACAACTTTTACAAAGTTATTTTTGATGAAAACATGATTTAGGGACTAAAATGTAAAGTTGTGAAAATTGAAGAAAATTTCTTAAATTTATAGAATATATGTTCTATAAATTGTATATTAAAATTTCGGTTGGGCTTGGAATAGAGAATAAATTTCATAAATTTTATTTTCCGAGCCTAGGGACGAAATTGGAATTTATAGAAAAGTTAGGGGCAAAATTACCATTTTGCCTAGGATGTAAATTGAGTCCGCTTGAATATGAAATGTGATAAATTGATAAATTTACTCGTATAGATCCGGATAGACCAAATTCGGAGCTAAAATGAGAAAAAGAGGAAAATGTCGGATTAGTAGATTTTACGTACACAAACATTTGTCGAGATAAGTTCATGTAACTAAATTGTGTATGTTTATATGCTTGAATTAAATGTTGTGTTTGTGATGTATAAATATAGTATATATGACATTGAAAATATATCTGACGAAGCCCGATCAATAATAATGCCCGATAAATGATAAATAATAAAAATGTTACTTATATACTTGAAATGAATGTGAAATGTGTTTATTTGAATTATATGAATGCTATAGATGTATGAAATAATCACATGCCTAATAATGCTTGAAAAATGTAAAATCCCATTTGAATAAATGAGAAATCGATGGATATGTGATTTCCCGAAATGAATGAAGTCCTGCATTTGTTACGGACTGGCAATTCTGAAATAAGTCCTCTCAAGCATATGTTATGGATTGGATTTAGCCCGGACGGGTAATCCAGATCAAGCTCTTTAGAGCATATGTCATAAAAAGGATTTAACCTGGACTAATAATCCTGACTAAGCTTTATTGTGTAAATATATATATTGGAGACAGGATTTAGCTTGGACTGGTAATCCTGTTGTATACATGTGTGGCTCGAGAGTGTACTCTCTGAGATAGTACCTTATGGGTACCATCGGACATGAATTGACGAATCCTAATTTGTACACCTCGAGTGTACTACCTGTGTATTTATCGATATTCCAATTAAAGTTCGACGGGTAAAACTCTGGACATGAGAATATATGAATAGGAAATGAGTTATTACACGTATTTTTCTAAAATACATGAAAATGTGGATGCATGATAATTGATTTAACACCCCGTACCCGAGACCGTTGCTGGAGTCGAACGCGAGGTGCTAACAGACTTAACTACTTTGTTTTCACAGTCCATTTAAAAAAAATTCCAGACAGGCTGGCTAACCGCATCACTGTCGCCTTAAAAATCATATCTCGAGTTCCAAAACTCTAAAACTGATTCCGTAAATTTTCCCTGAAATTAGACTCATATATCCATCTTTGGATTTATTTCTAGAATTTTTGGTCGGGCCAATTGGTACAGTTTATTAGTTAAAGTCTCCCCTGATTCTGGGTTCGACTACTCTGACCTTCACATATTACGACTTGGATATCTCCCTGTACAGAGCTTCCATACTCATGCCGTTTATTTCTAATGAAACTAGACTCAAATGGTAATCTATACATATAAGGCATGACTTCTAATTGTCTCTGGATAATTTATGGTAAATTTTAAAAGTCGAAACAGGAGATCCAGAAACCGTTCTGGCCCTGTTTCACGAGAACTTTAATATCTCTTAATATACTGTTCATATGATTGTTTCGTTACTTTCATATGAAAATAGATTCATCAAGGTTCGATTACATAATTTATTCACTATTTAATTCCATTCCTACAAATTTTAGTGATTTTTCAAATCCACACCACTGCTGCTGTCAGCATCTGTTTTCAAGGTAAACTTTATCTATTTCGTGGTTACCATGGACCAACTAGAGTTTTGTCATACATAGGTCCACATATGATCATATTTAGCCATTCCAATGGCTGATCATTTACCCAACACTTCCGTTCCAGTCCATAGTCACATCATGAAACCATATATATATACATAAACACAAATGCTCTAATGCCATACTCCACTTCTACGAGCCATTTTCGCATGGCTGTACACACATACATCACAAAAATTACTTGAAAAAAACAACAAAGGGTAGTCCTATACATGCCATATCCAGAGTTCAACTAAAAGAGTACCAAAAGGGCTTTGATAGTGTGGATGACTTCAACTTCGATGATCTCGAATCCGATAGCTAACGAACAAAATCTATAAAACAGAGAGCCAAAGCAACGGGGTAAGCATTTTAAAGCTTAGTAAGTTTCAAGTAATGAAATCGGCTTTGACTAAAGTATTACATTCACATAGCTAAATGAATCACTTTATTAATACACATTCTCATAATCATACTTACTTCGCACTTCATCAACATATACACACACAAGGTATCAACCTATCTAAAAGCCGAAAGTTCGTTAGTCGATTGAACGAATACTATTTAAAACGAATCGACTTTTCCGATGCACATGCAAACATACCTTATCGTTTGGGTTTTTCAAGCGTATTAATTGAATTTATTACAGCACAAAACGCTCACCTGGATATAACCACAAGCACAATTGCCTTCGGGTCTTAACCCGGGTATAGCAACTCGCACAAATACCTTCGGGTCTTAGCCCGGATATATCAACTCGCACAAATGCCTTCGGGTCTTAGCCCGGATAAAATCACTAGCATAAATGCCTTCGGGACTTAGCCCGGATATCATTCAAATGCTCATGCACACATATATCAATAATCATGACACATCGATATTTCATTTTCGTTACTAAGGCTCAAACACAAAACATTTATTAAACCTTTCCAATTTCGGCTCAATAGTCACACACAAAGAGCATGATTTCAATTGGCTTTATAACATAGTCTCTATGCACATTCGGCTATCCGTCATAGTATGACTAATCATTTCAATATAATTCAAGTAGGGTCATTACTCGAAGACTTACCTCGGATGTTGTCGAACGGTTTCAACGGCTATTCGATCACTTTTTCCTTCCCCTTATCCAACTTTGGTCCTCTAAGCTCTTGAGCTTAATTCAAACAGATAGAGCTTATTTAATAATTTATCAATTTAACTATTCGATTAAATACATTCATATTATACAATTAGGTGCGAATAATTTTATTAACTAGTTATTCAAGCATTATACATGTGCTCTACTCATGCACCACCGAATAATAGGACTAGCTTAATACCTTGCATTTTCGAATTCATATACATCATTTAGTTCCTCATAACATACATTTTGTCCCTAACCAACACAAGAGCCCAAAGCATCACTTACAATGCCGAATTCCAATTAAGTCTACCATCATAGCATTATCATATTTATGCACTTGGTAAGTTGCGTTTGAACACATTCGGCACTAGGTGTCCAAACCAGTGTTCCTCGAACACTAAACCCAATTTATAACCAACTCAAAACTCCTTAACAACAAGCATTTAATAACAATGTACTTAACCAATTCCTTAAACATGCATTTGGCAATTACACCAAGACCATCTTAACTCGTTTCTCATCTTGCTAACAAAAACATAGTAAAGCAAATCTTCATACACAATGGTTACCAATTCATCCATTCACTAGGGACATGACCTAATGTTCAATAACAACCCCTCCTTTACCAAGTACACATTCGGCCTTGGTACATAATAAGGTAGTCGATTTCTTTCCCTTTAGCACCCATTGCTCACATATGATTATTTGTATAGTTCAAACACTCATCTATCTTTGCTCATCTAAATTTAACATGGAACAACAAAATTCACCATTGTCAAATACCATAGCCGAAAGCCTTAGTCCATAACACAAATCAAAATTTCTACATGGGTTACAAAAGTAGTTTGATATCTTACTCAAGATTAACCAAAATTTCATGAACTAATATAAACTTCTTACCTTGCTATTAGCCTAAGATGACCGAATGCCTCCCTCCCTACTTCCTCTTCACAATCGGCCAAGAAGAACAAAATGAGAAAGACTTTTTGTTCTTTTTTTTTCGGTCATGCATGAGAATGATGAACACACTTTTTTTCTTTGTTTTCTTCCTTCAATTTCTTATTAGTTTATTGCCCATGCTTCTTATTTTATTTTTCCATTAACACAACATGTTTCATGACATGTTTTGCCCATCATCCCTTGTCATGGCCGGCCACTAGTACTTAAATGGGGGGAAATTGACATGCAAGTCCACCCCTTTGATTACATGCACTATTAGGCCACTTGCATTTGCCTAGCACATTTCTAAATTTTCTCACATAAGTCCTATCAACTAAATTCACATGCAATTAACTAAATCGAAGCTTAAAACTTTCACACATTTATATTCACATATTTTAGGCAATAATTATCACATTCAAATAATTTGGTGACTCGATCTAGCGGTCCCGAGACCGCTTTCCGACTAGGGTCACTTTAGGGCTGTCACAACTCTCCCCCACTTAAGAAATTTTCGTCCCCGAAAATCTTACCGGTAAATAGGTTTAGGTATCGTTCTTTCATCGAGCTCTCGGTTTCCCAAGTAGCTTCCTCGATCCCGTGTTTGAGCCATAACACCTTTACAAACGGAACCCTTTTGTTTCGCAACTCTTTCACTTCACGAGCTAGGATACGCATCGGTTCTTCTTCATAACTCATATCGGCTTGAATTTCAACCTCTGATGGGCTAATTATGTGCGATGGATCAGATCTATAGCGTCGAAGCATCGAAACATGAAAGACGTCGTGAATCTTTTCAAGTTCAGGGGGCAAAATCAATCGATACGCAACTGGACCGACTCGTTCGGATATTTCGTATGGCCCGATGAACCTCACACTCAATTTGCCCTTACACCCAAATCTGAGTATCTTTTTCCAAGGTGAAACTTTAAGAAACACCTTATCTCCCACCTGATACTCAATGTCTTTTCGTTTCAGATCCGCGTACGACTTCTGGCAATCTGAGGCTATCTTTAGACTTTCACGGCTTACTTTTACCTTCTGTTCAGCATCTTTAATCAAATCCACTCCGAAAATTTTACTTTCACCGAGCTCGGTCCAAAACAATGGTGTACGGCATTTACGCCCGTACAAAGCCTCGTAAGGTGCCATCTTAATACTTGATTGAAAACTATTGTTGTAAGCGAATTCAATCAATGATAAATACCGTTCCCATGAACCACTAAACTCAAGGATGCAACATCTCAACATATCCTCAAGTATCTGAATTACCCGCTCGGATTGACCATTGGTTTGTGGATGAAAAGCGATGCTAAAATGCAGCTTGGTACCCAAAGCTTCTTGCAATTTCTTCCAAAATCGCGAGGTGAATCTTGGATCTCTATCCGACACAACAGAAATCGGTACCCCGTGTAATCTCACAATCTGAGAAACATACAATTCAGCTAGTTTATCCAATGAAAAATCCGTACGCACGGGGATAAAGTGAGCCGACTTAGTCAATCTATCAACAACAACCCAAATCGCATCCTTCTTACTTGCTGACAATGGCAGTCCGGACACAAAGTCCATTGTGACTCGATCCCATTTCCACTCGGGTATCATGATCGGCTGAAGTAATCCTGAAGGCACTTGATGTTCCGCTTTCACTTGTTGACATATTAAACATCTCGAAACAAAGTCGGAGATGTCTCGTTTCATACCATGCCACCAAAATCGACGTTTCAAATCGTTGTACATTTTCGTACTCCCCGGGTGAATTGACATTCGGCTACAATGGGCTTCGTTCAGAATCATCGAAATGAGTTTCGAATTCCTTGGAACACACAAACGACTTCTGAACCTCAAACAATCATCATCATCAATTTGAAACTCTGATTCCTTGTTCGGAACACACTCAGCCCGTTTTGCAACCAATTCATCATCGACTTTCTGAGCTTCACGAATTTGATGAATCAATAATGGTTTGGCTTTTAATTCAGCTACTAACACATTGTCGGGTAGAACAGACAAGTGTACATTCATCGCTCGCAAAGCAAACAGTGATTTCCGGCTTAAGGCGTCCGCAACCACATTAGCCTTTCCCGGGTGATAATTAATGACAAGCTCATAATCTTTCAACAACTCAAGCCAACGCCTTTGTCGCAGATTCAAGTCTCGCTGGGTCATCAAATATTTGAGACTTTTGTGATCCGAAAATACATAGCACTTCTCACCAAACAAATAATGTCGCCATATTTTCAAAGCAAATACAATGGCGGCTAGTTCGAGATCATGGGTCGGATAATTTCTCTCGTGTGGCTTCAATTGTCTCGACGCATAGGCCACAACTCGACCTTCTTGCATCAATACGCAACCCAACCCAAGTAGGGATGCGTCACTATAAATGACAAACTCTTTGCCTGATTCGGGTTGCACTAAAATTGGAGCTTCAGTCAAATAAGTTTTCAGTTGATCGAAACTTTTCTGACATTTCTCCGTCCATTCGAACTTAACATCCTTTTGAAGTAGCTTCGTCATTGGTGTGGCTATCATCGAGAAACCTTTTACAAATCGTCGGTAATAACCGACGAGCCCCAGGAAGCTCCGAACTTCGGTAATATTTCTTGGAGGCTTCCAGTTAAGTATGGCTGAAATTTTGCTCGGATCAACTCGAATGCCCGATACAGATACTACATGACCCAAAAAGCTAACTTCTCGTAACCAAAACTCACATTTACTGAACTTGGCATATAACTGCTTATCCCGTAAAATTTGTAACACTAATCTCAGGTGCTCAGCATGTTCGGTCTCATCTCTTGAATAGACCAAGATGTCATCAATGAAAACAACTACGAACCGATCCAAATATGGTCTGAAGATCCGATTCATCAAATCCATAAATACCGCAAGGGCATTAGTGAGCCCAAACGGCATCACTAAGAACTCGTAGTGACCATATCTTGTTCTGAAGGCAGTTTTGGGTATGTCCGAATCTCGAATTCGCAACTGATAGTAGCCCGATCTCAAATCTATTTTTGAGAACACTGAGGCTCCCTTCAGTTGATCGAACAAATCATCGATACGCGGTAACGGATATTTGTTCTTTATTGTCACTTTATTAAGCTGACGATAGTCGATGCACAACCTCATGGTTCCGTCCTTCTCCACAAACAACACTGGTGCACCCCAAGGTGAAAAACTCGGGCGAGCGAAACCTCTATCCACCAACTCTTGCAACTGAGCTTTCAACTCCTTTAATTCCGTTGGTGCCATACGATACGGAGCTATCGAAATCGGTGTGGTCTCAGGTACCAGTTCGATGCCAAACTCTATTTCCCGAACAGGTGGTAAACCCGGTAATTCTTCGAGAAAAACATCCTGGTATTCACAAATTACTGGTACCGACTCAAGTTTCTTTTCTAATTCCTTGTTATCAAGTACATACGCAAGGTATGCTTCATACCCCTTTCTTACATATTTCTGAGCCAACATTGAGGATATTACAGCTGGCAACCCATCCAAGTCCGTAGACTCAACTCGGATTACTTCGTTATTTGCGCACCTCAAATCAATAGTCTTGCTTTTGCAATTCACAACCGCATCATGCACGGTCAACCAATCCAAACCGAGAATAACATCAAATTCATCAAACGGCAAAAGCATCAAGTCCCCCGGAAAACAGGAACCTCGAATTACTAGGGGACATTTCTTACACACTTTGTCGACAAGCACGTAACGACCCAAGGGATTTGACACCTGAATTACGAACTCAGTAGACTCAATAGGTAAAGTCTTACTGGATGCTAAGGTTTCACATATATAAGAATGAGTAGAATCGGGGTCAATCAAAGCAATTACATTAGTATCAAAGAGAGTAAAAGTACCGGTAATAACATCAGGCGAAGAAGCATCCTCACGGGCACGTATAGCATAAGCTCTAGCAGGCGCACGAGCCAAGAATCTGGTTGTAGCATCTCTAGATCCTCTCTGACCGCCACTAGCATTGCCCGTGTTTCTAGACGGTCTACCCCGAGCAGTAGTAGCACCTGGTTTCCCACTCTAACTTACATTTTGTTCAGGCAACCTCGGGCAATCCTTGATAAAGTGGTCAGCTAATCCACACTTATAGTAGGAGCGGTCATGGAACCTACAGCTCCCCGAATGCCATTTACCACAATGCTAACACTCTGTTCTGTCTCGACGTTCATTCCCAACACTGGCGACCGAAGTGCCGCGTGTACCCACAGGGGGTCGATCACGATCTCGTCTAAAAAGGCCCGAAGTGCCTCTAGACCGGCCCACATCATCTCGAAATTTCTTCGATGCCTGTTGAAGAGACTTTCCCGAGGATCTTTTACGAAACTCTCCAGTTCCCACATCAACTTTTTGTTTTTCTTTTCTAAGCTCTTCGGCTTTACAAGCTCGCTCGACAAGTACTACGAACTCTCGTATTTCAAGAATGCCAACGAACATTTTTATATCTTCATTCAGCCCATCCTCGAAGCGTTTACACATGATAGCCTCGGACGAAACACATTCCCGAGCGTATCTACTAAGTCTAACAAATTTTAGCTCGTAATCAGTAACTGACATAGAACCTTGCTTAAGCTCAAGAAATTCCTTCCGTTTTTGATCAACAAATCTCTGACTGATATACTTTTTCCGAAACTCAGTTTGGAAAAACTCCCAAGTTACTTGCTCTCGGGGAACAACAGAAGTCAGAGTACTCCACCAATAGTAGGCAGAATCGCGTAGCAAGGAGATAGTACACTTTAGGCATTCATCGGGTGTACAAGATAGCTCATCGAGTACCCGGATAGTGTTGTCTAACCAAAATTCAGCTTGCTCGGCATCGTCGCTATCCGTAGCTTTAAATTCAGTAGCCCCATGTTTTCAGATTCTGTCAACTGAGGGCTTATTTGACCTTATTTGGTCAGTTACCGGAGGTATTGTAGGTGCGGGGGTTGTATTAGTCGGGAATGGAGGTTGTGGAACAGCCGTATTAGTTCGAATGTATTGGTTGAACCAATCATTCATCACGCTATAAAAAGCTTGCCTAGCCTCATCATTCGGATTGCTAGCAATAGGTTGAGAGTCCACCGGCGCTGTCCCTTGTGCGGGAGCAGGCTCCACACTCTCCACATCATCAGCTATCGCTCGTTGTGATCGGGATCCATTACTATAAATAAACACAAATTCAAATGTCAGAAATCACCACACTATCAATTAATCACATAATGGCATGTATAACTAGACCCAAACGTATTGCGGTAGTCCTAGAATCGACTAAACCGTAGCTCTGATACCAATAAAATTATAACACCCCGTGCCCGAGACCGTTGCCGGAGTCGAACGCGAGGTGCTAACAGACTTAATTACTTTGTTTTCACAGTCCATTTAAAAAAAAATTCCAGACAGGCTGGCTAACCGCATCACTGTCGCCTTAAAAATCATATCTCGAGTTCCAAAACTCTAAAACTGATTCCGTAAATTTTATCTGAAATTAGACTCATATATCCATCTTTGGATTTATTTCTAGAATTTTTGGTCGGGCCAATTGGTACAGTTTATTAGTTAAAGTCTCCCCTGATTCTGGGTTCGACTACTCTGACCTTCACGTATTACGACTTGGATATCTCCCTGTACAGAGCTTCCATACTCATGCCGTTTATTTCTAATGAAACTAGACTCAAAGGGGAATCTATACATATAAGGCATGACTTCTAATTGTCTCTCGATAATTTATGGTAAATTTTAAAAGTCGAAACAGGAGATCCAGAAACCGTTCTGGCCCTGTTTCACGAGAACTTTAATATCTCTTAATATACTGTTCATATGATCGTTTCGTTACTTTCATATGAAAATAGATTCATCAAGGTTAGATTACATAATTTATTCACTATTTAATTCCATTCCTACAAATTTTAGTGGTTTTTCAAATCCACACCACTGCTGCTGTCAGCATCTGTTTTCAAGGTAAACTTTACCTATTTCGTGGTTACCATGGACCAACTAGAGTTTTGTCATACATAGGTCCACATATGATCATATTTAGCCATTCCAATGGCTGATCATTTTCCCAACACTTCCATTCCAGTCCATAATCACATCATGAAACCATATATATACATAAACACAAATGCTCTAATGCCATACTCCACTTCTACGAGCCATTTTCGCATGGCTGTACACACATACATCACAAAAAGTACCTGAAAAAAACAACAAAGGGTAGTCCTATACATGCCATATCCAGAGTTCAACTAAAAGAGTACCAAAAGGGCTTTGATAGTGTGGATGACTTCGACTTCGATGATCCCGAATCCGATAGCTAACGAACAAAATCTATAAAACAGAGAGCCAAAGCAACGGGGTAAGCATTTTAAAGCTTAGTAAGTTTCAAGTAATGAAATCGGCTTTGACTAAAGTATTACATTCACGTAGCTAAATGAATCACTTTATTAATACACATTCTCATAATCATACTTACTTCGCACTTCATCAACATATACACACACAAGGTATCAACCTATCTAAAAGCCGAAAGTTCGTTAGTCGATTGAACGAATACTATTTAAAATGAATCGACTTTTCCGATGCACATGCAAACATACCTTATTGTTTGGGTTTTTCGAGCGTATTAATTGAATTTATTACAGCACAAAACGCTCACCTTCAAACCCAAGTTTCTTCAGAATTTAGCCGGATATAACCACAAGCACAATTGCCTTCGGGTCTTAACCCGGGTATAGCAACTCGCACAAATGCCTTCGGGTCTTAGCCCGAATATATCAACTCGCACAAATGCCTTCGGGTCTTAGCCCGGATAAAATCACTAGCATAAATGCCTTCGGGACTTAGCCCGGATATCATTCAAATGCTCATGCACACATATATCAATAATCATGACACATCGATATTTCATTTTCGTTACTAAGGCTCAAACACAAAACATTTATTAAACCTTTCCAATTTCGGCTCAATAGCCACTCACAAAGAGCGTGATTTCAATTGGCTTTATAACATAGTCTCTATGCACATTCGGCTATCCGTCATAGTATGACTAATCATTTCAATATAATTCAAGTAGGGTCATTACTCGAAGACTTACCTCGGATGTTGTCAAACGGTTTCGACGGCTATTCGATCACTTTTTCCTTCCCCTTATCCAACTTTGGTCCTCTAAGCTCTTGAGCTTAATTCAAACAGATAGAGCTTATTTAAAAATTTATCAATTTAACTATTCGATTAAATACATTCATATTATACAATTAGGTGCGAATAATTTTATTGACTAGTTATTCAAGCATTATACATGTGCTCTACTCATGCACCACCGAATAATAAGACTAGCTTAATACCTTGCATTTTCGAATTCATATACATCATTTAGTTCCTCATAACATACATTTTGTCCCTAACCAACACAAGAGCCCAAAGCATCACTTACAATGCCGAATTCCAATTAAGTCTACCATCATAGCATTATCATATTTATGCACTTGGTAAGTTGCGTTTGAACACATTCGGCACTAGGTGTCCAAACCAATGTTCCTCGAACACTAAACCCAATTTATAACCAACTCAAAACTCCTTAACAACAAGCATTTAATAACAATGTACTTAACCAATTCCTTAAACATGCATTCGGCAATTACACCAAGACCATCTTAACTCATTTCTCATCTTGCTAACAAAAACATAGTAAAGCAAATCTTCATACACAATGGTTACCAATTCATCCATTCACTAGGGACATGACCTAATGTTCAATAACAACCCCTCCTTTACCAAGTACACATTCGGCCTTGGTACATAATAAGGTAGCCGATTTCTTTCCCTTTAGCACCCATTGCTCACATATGATTATTTGTATAGTTCAAACACTCATCTATCTTTGCTCATCTAAATTTAACATTGAACAACAAAATTCACCATTGTCAAATACCATAGCCGAAAGCCCTAGTCCATAACACAAATCAAAATTTCTACATGGGTTACAAAAGTAGTTTGATATCTTACTCAAGATTAACCAAAATTTCATGAACTAATATAAACTTCTTACCTTGCTATTAGCCTAGGATGACCGAATGCCTCCCTCCCTACTTCCTCTTCACAATTGGCCAAGAAGAACAAAATGAGAAAGACTTTTTGTTCTTTTTTTTTCGGTCATGCATGAGAATGATGAACACATTTTTTTTCTTTGTTTCCTTCCTTCAATTTCTTATTAGTTTATTGCCCATGCTTCTTATTTTATTTTTCCATTAACACAACATGTTTCATGACATGTTTTGCCCATCATCCCTTGTCATGGCCGGCCACTAGTACTTAAATGGGGGGAAATTGACATGCAAGTCCACCCCTTTGATTACATGCACTATTAGGCCACTTGCATTTGCCTAGCACATTTCTAAATTTTCTCACATAAGTCCTATCAACTAAATTCACATGCAATTAACAAAATCGAAGCTTAAAACTTTCACACATTTATATTCACATATTTTAGGCAATAATTATCACATTCAAATAATTTGGTGACTCGGTCTAGCGGTCCCGAGACCGCTTTCCGACTAGGGTCACTTTAGGGCTGTCACAACTGATATATGAAAACATTACATGATGATATTTGTACATGGAATTCATTTAAAAAATATGTTCATCCTTGATTATAGACTTGTACACTTTGAGTGTACTATTGCTCATGTGACATTGATATTTCGAGTAATATAAGTAAAGTTCTGATATGAAATAATCTGAACTCGAGATGAATTATATGAAATTATACTTGTAATATAAATAGATGATTTATACATGTTAAATGAATACATGTTGTGAAAAGCTTACGTTCCTGGAAACTTGATCGTTGTTGAGCCCACATATGTTTTGATGTTATTATGGAATATATGACTAACAAGGGCAATGAAGATACATGTAGGCTTGAGGTCAAATTGATTGAGTATGCCTTGCATAGTTACCTCAAAATAGAATGAATGGTAAGTTAAGTACCATGTTATACGAACTTACACTATTTTATAGTAAATCGGAAGCACATTGGAATGGAAGCTTGGCGGAGATCACTCGCACTATCCATCGGCCTATTTTGGTACATATAGTAAATCAATTATGGTTATAATGGCATGTATAGGTTAAATTGGTCATTTTGTCATGTAAATGCAAATGATTACTGTAATCTAGCAATTGGAATCGCTAGTGATGATTATGTTTTGATATATGTATATATGTATTACATTTATTTGATGGAGATAACATAAGTGTTTATTATTGATTGATTGAGAATGGTTAAATGAGTATGTAAAAGGTAAGATTAAAAGCATGAATGAATGTAATAATGTATCATATTAGATATTATAAATTGCTTGAATTCAATGCTTGGATTGGATAGTGTTTGGATGTAATTTTGGTTCAGGAACTTAGTAAAAATTTTGGTGAGAAATGAAGCTAGAAATGGGTTTATTTTTTCCACATGGGCAGACGCACGGGTGTGTGTCTAGACCGTGTGTGACACACGGCCTCATACATGGGCGTGTGGTTAGGCTGTGTGTCCTCTGCACCTTAAATTTGAGAAATAGAATGCTCAGGATTGAGCACACGGGTGTGTGTCTCAGCCATGTGTGCTACACAGCCTATAACACGGGCGTGTGTCTTGGCCATGTGAAACCTGTACCTAAACTCGAAAAATAAAATTAACCACAAGGCATAGCACACGGGCGTGTGGCATGGTCGTGTGCACAAGTCAGAAAGTTACACGGGGTCAAAAATAGCCTATAGCATGGGCGTGTCCGAGGGTCACACGGGCGTGTCCCAGGGTCACACGGGCGTGTCCCTTGGACCACATGGGCGTGTAAGCCCTGCACCTTGAAAATTTTTTGAAAACTCACGAAAAATTTTTAGAGTTTCTTATTAAGTCCCGACCCGATTCCATAGCTTATTTTAGGCATCGAGGGTTCATTTACAGGACGTTTTGAATAATCTCGAAAAATGAACAGTGATGGACATGATTTATCTAAAAATGTTCTAAAAGTTTCGGTAATACTCTATAATCCTGTTCTGGCGACGTACACGGGTTAGGGGTGTTACATTGTAACTAACTTCATATTAGGGTTTTAGGGTGGATTAGCTACTGATTAACCAATTATTACCTCCCGACCTCTAATTAACTCATCTATTGGTTGATACTTGCTTATCTTCTAACCTCACTTTCTCAACTAGGATAAATTACTATTTATTCGGCTTGACTTATCTCCTGACCTCGTCATGCCTATAATAATTTCATAAGGTTGTTAGTTCTAATTGTTTAAGCACACATAATTCATACCAACTAATCCTTCTTAGGAAACCCTAAATTCTCCATTAATCAAATCCTTATCCACTCCTTAATCTCCTCTAAGGGATTTAGCCACTCATGTTATTCATGATCTCTCTCAGATTGAATAAACCATGTAAAGAACACGACTGATTCAGAAGAGAAAAAAAGATTTGAATAATCGTGGATTGAATATCAAATGGGGAACGGAGTAGCAAATCTCTCGATTGGAATAAAGTAATAAATCAAATGCAAAAGAACATAAACTAAAATACTTGAATAATATAAAAAACTCTTAAATCAAAACTAATTCAAGAGGAAAAATAAGAAGGTTATGAAAACTCGAAAAGAAAAATAAACTAAATATATTCTAAACTACTAAGGTTTTTGAAGGCGTCTAGGATGACTTAATTGCATTCAACCCCTCATGTCTTATTTATAGAGGTGTTGGCAGCCTAAATTAGGTCTTTGGCACATCTTAGGTCTTCGTATAAGTTTGATTGCATGGATGAAAATAACCTTAATAAACATGGGCAGAACGTCGACATGTGTCGTGCCACACCTTTTAAGTGGCACAACACGACACCCACTTCTTGTCTTGTGACATTTTTTTGTGCTTTGATGTCCCAAAAAGCTTATGCATCACTTGTCCCTTGCCTTCACGTCAATTGGGCCTCTATATCTTCATCCTACAAACTTAATTAAACATATTAGCTCAACCTAAGGCTCGTGTTAGCCTATTGGTCACAACACTTACAAAATGTGCTTAAAAAAACACTACTACATTTGACGGCAGGTCAAATACCTCTACACTTAAGTCTTTGCTTGTCCACCAGCAAATTACCCAAAACAAAATAAAAAATCGATAATAACTAAAACAGGAAATAATAAATAATCATGCAAAGAAAAGAAAATGTAATTGAGCTAGCTTGATACACAAGATTAGATTGGAGCAGCGACACTAAAAAGAATTGCCTAAATATATAACTCTATCTATAAATTTAAACAATTCAAAGTTATTTACCCCTAAACAGATTAGTTCAATAAATTACAAATTAAACAAGCCAAAGAAGATCAAATATATAGCTCAATCAAAATTTATATACGAATATAGTATTTATTTTAGTACAGTACAGTTAGTTCAGATATTTTTTTCCTACTTGTTAATTGTTATCCGTGAATTGAACTCTAATGCAGTAATGTTTCGTGGTAACCCCCTATGATATTTTTGTGCCAATACTATCAAGATTGTTCTCAGGCACTTTTTATAAGGGTTATACTAATCATACTATACTATTTCAATAACCATAGATTTTTTTCTGAATAGTTTCTTTTTAATTAAAAAATCTTATAATTCTACAAATACATTACATATTCGTATCTACCTTTATAACTTGGTATATTTAATTACTTTTCTATTTATAATTCTACAAATACATTACATATTCGTATCTACCTTTATAACTTGGTATATTTAATCACTTTCCTATTTATAGTCTAATAAACTGAGTTAATTAGTCTAATATAAACAACCTAAATTATTCAATTTCAGGCTAGATTTACAATTTAAACAAATCGCCAAGGTATATGCTCCTAACCAATCACTTGTATTTTTACAAGCTCGAGCACAAATATACAGAAGAAAATTTTAAAATTTAAAACTACTGAAAACAAAAATAAAATAAAATAACTAAAAAGAAAAATATTAAAATTTTTCCTAAGTCACCCTTCCACTTTATTCAACATATTGTCCCTAATGTTCAAAAAATATAAAGGAAAGAGATTTCCTAGTAGGCGTGATACCTGCAACTCAATTGTTGGGACTACTCCTTTCGGTTTTGGCTCACAAATGTAGTGCTATCAAAAATTGTGAGGTTCTTATAAAGAAAACTTAAAACACAAATATATATAAAATAACAAATCCTAACTAATTAAACTAAAACAAAAATTAAAAATCCTTCAAAAACAAATTTAAAATTTAAAAAAAAACTGATCAGAATTAATTGGATTCAAGATCTGATGCTTCATTCGCTTGATTTGACTTTCGACTCCTCCTCCAGGTATTCCTTCAAATGTTCCTCTTCTTCCAATTCCCTCTCTCCATGCTTGATGCACTCTTTGCTTGGTACTTATTTGTTGGGAATTGTGACAGCTTCATCCCGTTTTTCTTTGCATAATCTTCATAAATTGGTATCGCTTCTTGTATCCGTTGAATCATCCATTCGAAATTAGGTAACAGACTCGTACCTAGATGGGGTTTTAAGTTAATGACCCTATTTCATTTCTTATTTCGCACCAAGTTTTTTCATGTTGATTCATGTATTAGCAGTTCCAATGGTTATAGGTAATATTCTGATTTTCCCATTGGTACTCATGCTTGTTTACACAAGGCCGTTACTAAATGCGGGAAGAGCAATTCAACCTTATTCTTCTTGACACAAAACAACATGGTCTGGTAGATCCATGTACCAATACAAATTCTATCTTTTCGTAGTATGGTATACAACATCGTGGTTTTGAATGTATCTATGTTGGACATGTTAACAGCTAGATAAACTTGAGTATTGATAAACTGTAGCCACATTCTTGCTTTTGGAGTTAGCTATTCTTGTAGGATTGATGATGGGAAAATTTTTCCGGGATGTAGTTCCCACACACCTCATCCATTCGTTGGGAGATTGACTATGTCATCCTTTTTCTCTCTCGAAAATTGCATGAGATCTATTGATTGTTTAGAATCATAAAGAGATATAGGAGTGGTATAGTAGTTCAATATTTCTAATGGTGATACCAAAACTTCTCTTCCTCGAATAATTAGTTGACGCCATGGAATTTCCCATTATTGATTCAGTTTAACTTCACTTAAGGCGGTATAAAATTTTTGAACAATTGGGATACATGCGGATTCTTTGGGGGTCATACAAAGTTTTTCCCAATCGAGTGATTCAATTATGTCTCTTGTCTCACTCGTCAAGGATGCTAATAGCTCAGACCCTCTCTCATGAAGTGAAGTTTTCTGCTAAATCAATCTCAAGTGATATTCCTTATTCCTTCCTAAAAAATATTCGAAACTATCAGCAATTGATTCTTTGTTGAACCAGTTGTTCGTCATGGTTTTGGCGTAAAGAAGTAAGGAAGAGGCAGAGGATTCATGGAATCTTAAAGGAAAGGGTTGCAAACGTTGGTTTGGGTGGCTATGAGGACTTAAAGGGTGTGGTGGCTAGTAAGGGCAATATATAAAATCCATCTAGGGCTTTACTTTCCATCTAGTCTTGGTGAAAATCTTTAGAGATTACATTGAATCAAGAACGGAAAGTTGCCAAAATGGCTTGTTTGTCGTACCACAGATAGTGCATGGCACGACACAACAATTTTACTCATGATTTTGCTTTCAACAGATAGTATGTCATGCCATAGATAGGGTGTGGCATGACACGACAATAAAATTCAACATTATTAGACTGGTAGGGTTGTGTTACATTGTGGGATTGTTATGTTCTGATATGACTTCGAATTGGTCTTTCCGGGACTTGTAGAGGGTCCTTAATTGCTCGTACATGAACCCTACTAATGTCTATCTCCACTATTGTCATCGAACCTGGTTACTTCTAATTCAACATAAAATAAAAATCTAATTCCTATTCTAACAAGTTAAAAAAATTAGTGTACAATATTTACAAATTGGTTAAGTTCGATGGTTAAAATTTATGTTGCACTATCGGACTTGCCCGTAATTCCTTGATTTTTTCCATCAACTTTAGATGTCAAGCTCGTCTGTCTTGGCCTTTTCAATTGTTCCTTCTCCCACCAGAGTCTTGCCATTTGTCTCATTCCTTTGTAATCCAGTTTCCTACTCCAACACGACTAAAGTGATACCTCCGATCAAGGTTGTTAGTAGTTAGATTGAATGTAACACCCCTTACTCGTACTCGAAACTGGGATTAGGTACGAGGCGTTACCGCTAGCAAACAAGATCTTTCTGAAAAAATGGGTTATAAAATTTTTTTTCCAAATTAAAACTAATTAAACAAAATCATATTGTCCCTATTATGGACCTACGGGCCCAAATCATACGTTATTAGTGGTCCAGGACTAAACCGGGGACTATAGAAAATTCTAATAAAATTCCTAGGGTTATGCCTTACACACCCGTGTAAAGGCAAAGCACACGCCCGTGTGCTTGGGAACACACCCGTGCCTCACACTCGTGTTGAATTTTTGGATTTATTTTCCATTTCGAACCTACAGGGGTTTTCAAACGGCCAAGCACACGCCCATGTCCCTGGCCCATGTCCCTTACATATCCTAGACACGCCCGTGTCATCGCCAGTGCCCAAAAACTCAGACATTCTATTTACGACATCATCATTAATTTTGGGGCACACAGCCAAGGCACATGCCTGTGTGCTAGGCCGTGTCCTCCACATGATTGAGACACACAGCCGTGTCTCTGCCGTGTGTTTACTATCATGCAAACTGACCTAAAAATCCTAGGTCCAGGGGACACATGGCTCAGCGACACGCCCAAGGGGCTGGCCATGTGTCACACATGGCCTAGATACATGCTCGTGTGTCTACCCATGTGGACCTTTTTGGAGGCTATTTTCCAAGCCAAAGGTCACCCTCAACATCCATACACATTTATAAACTTCAATGGTATGACCTAAATATGTCCATAACCTACCTTGGCATAGTCTTTTGCATGTTAACCTCATCTCGTCTCATTGGTTCAGCACATGCTAGGTTATCCTTTCTGTATTAAGGATTACCACTCCAATAATCACATTTTATACTTGGCTTGTTTTATAAATCATTGCCAATTATGACCTAACCATTTCCTAGTGATTTGACCATATTACACGTATCCATCCATGGTATATCGCATTAACCATCTAATAAAATATTCAAGCATGACATGCACAATTAGTAGGATTACAACCTTTATCAAAATGAGCCATATATTATGGCCATATACAAAATGAATGAGTATATCATTCAAGCCCTTACATTGGCTAGCCCAATGACACATATAACAAAATAACCAAGAATCCTATACATGTCATTAAACAAAATAAAAATATCTAAATACCAAAGCAGAACAAGTCGATAGTGTGTTAATTCTCCAATCGTCTCCCAATCTTCACGAGTCCACGAGCTCCGTAAGACAGGAAAAAGAGAAAATGGTAAGCATTTATATGCTTAGTAAGTTCGGATAACTGGAAAGTAAACTTACCGGTTAATTAGCATACAACCATATTAGGCAATGATTCCAACAAGCATGAAATAGTTTCCTTATCACATGCACTCAATCATCAAGTTAGTCTCCTAACAATGCATCATATCATTAGTCTTAGATGAGCTCATCAACTCAATGTTTCCATTCTTTATTTCTCATGTTAATCCAGTTGAATTTCTCAGAAATCTCGGTGGATAGCCTAATTACCGTCAAGTCATACAAGTGATCATCTCAAGTACGCACTTCCATGAACCTTACGTCTTACAGCGGGATTACCAGTCCAGGCTAAATCCCCCATAGTCATAACTCATAGAGCAATGTCGAGATTACCAGTCCAAGCTAAATCCCTTTTAACAACAATTGCTCTCATAAGCTCAGGTCTGAATTGCCAGTCCAGGCTAAATTCAGTCCTCAATCGGATTACCAGCCCGGGCTAAATCCTTTTCTGCAACACATGCAGGATCTCATGTCATGTAAGCCATAATTTATCCATCAAATTTCCCTTTTTATTTCACCCAGGACATTTATCATATTTTCATTTACACTAGCACATTTCATGGATTATCATGCAATGAATATCTAATTTATCATGCAATGAATATCTAAATTTTCATACACTCAAGAATATGCATTATAAGTATATTAAGAGTTTACTTCAGGTTATACAAACTTACCTGGTAGTCGTTTTGGATTCGTGTCTCGGTTATTCTGAAACCTTTCGTTTTCCATGATTTACCTCTGAAATTGGTTCCTCGGGGTCTATATCAATAAAATTAGATTATTAATACATCACATTATTCGTTTTAGGCCTAAACTCACCCCTGGGCAAAATGACCATTTTGCCCCTAACCTTTCATAATATTTACAATTTAGTCCTAAGTCTCGTCTAATGAAATGCATGTAATTCCTTGGCTACCCAAGCCTAGCCGAATGTTATTCACACTTATAGTAGCTCATGATTTTCCTTCATTCTATATTTTTCTATCCATTCTCACAACTTTTACAATTTAGTCCTTCAATCCATTTCTATGAAAAACCACTTAGTAAAAGTTGTTTACCATCCTTTAAACTCTCATATTCCTTCATAAATCATCAAAACACAAACATCTCATGCATGATTAATTTTCTAAACATGAACCCTAGCATGAGATATGGGTAGAAATAGAAAGAGCATGTTACGAGGATCTCAAAAATATGAAGAATACTAAAAACGGGGCTAGGATTGACTTACTATCAAGCTTGAAATGTTGGAAAACCCTAGCTATGGAGACCCCTAGAATTTTGGCAGCATGGAGAAGAAAATGAGCTGATTTTAGCTTTATTTTTCTCTTTTTATTTAGTTTATTACCAAATGACCAAAATGCCCTTCCTTAGTAAACTTCCAAAATTTTCCATGCATGCCCATTTTTGTCCAAAAACTTCAAAATTGGGTAAATTACTCTTTAACGATCTCTAATTAAAATTCCAAAGCAATTTCATACAAATTGCTTCTAGAACCCAAGTTTTGCAATTTATTCAAATTGGTCCCTAATTTCCAATTGGACACCTTGCATATAGAATTTCTTCAAGAAACTTTAACACATGCTTATTATTATATCCTAAACCTCATAATGATCATAAAATAATTATTTTAATTTAATATTTGTAGTCTCGAAATCACTATTCTGACTAAACCCTAATTTGGGATGTTACAAATACGTAACATTCCTCACTAGCTAATCCCTCGTTTTGGAAATCACGGTCACATTTGAACACCTATACTTTACCATCGATATTTATGATTATCTCATTTTTCTTGAGATTGATAATCAATTTAAAGCCAAAAATGGCTTACTCAACAGAATAGGGATTTCTCGATCTTTTTTAAAGTCGAGGACTATAAATTCGACACAGATTATGAATTCCGTATGTTAAAAAATACATCCACGAGTACACCTTTCATGTGTACTAAGGATCTACCAGCTAATTGAAGCATTATTGAGGTATTTTTAAAATCCCCAAGTTCGAGTTTCCAATAAATTGATAAGGGCATCAAATTTATACTAGCCCCTAAATTGAAAAGGGTTTTTCAGTAATATTGATCCCCTATAACAATTAAGATAGTGAAGCTACCCGAATCTTTTAATTTCGTGGGTATCTTCATTATGTTGTGAATTGAGATTACATGATTATGCGCTGATTTGGCTATCTCCTCGATCGACTCATGGTGCACAGCTTCTTCTTTTTCCATGAGTTCATCAACTACTTTTGAAATTTTCTCCTTTTCATGGATGGGCTTGGTAGGTGTAACAGTTCGGTTTTGACTCTAGCTGGAATAGTGGTTTCAGAACCACAAATTCGAGTCTGAAAAATATTTTACTATTATATTCTGTGTCTGTGATATATGAATTTACATCTGTGAAATTTTTGTGATTTAATTTGTTTGTTTCTGTGCTTAATTATGAAAAAGGATTTAATCGCGTAAAGTGTAAAGGTTGAGTGCTAAATGTTAAAGCACCTAATTGGCTTGGCTTTTAAAATAAAATTCCTTGCATGTCAAATTTACCATTTGTTTTAATGGTGGACAAATATGGACATTAGTGGTTGAAAATTTATGTTATTTAGTTAAGGGCAAAATGGGAAAAAGTGATTAATAAGTAATATAATAAAATAAAACATGTTAATGGATGAAATGTTCATCCATACTTGCCAAAATTCAAAGAGAAAGAAAGGAAATAAAAGCATTTAGGGTTCGACTAGATTAAAGCTCAATTAAGGTATAGATTTTCGTCTGTTTTTGATAATTTTTACGTTTCTGTGATCGTTGCTTCGTGTTCTTCAAAACCCATGTCTGAATTTCTGTTTCTGTTAAAGATTTCATGAAATTCCATTGTTGATATTATGAGTTTTGTGATGTTTTGAATGAATTATGAAGGCTTTGTAGATAGTTCATAAGTTTTGTCTTTGAGTTTTTGATGAACTCGAGCTATTTGGACTAAATTGTGAAAATGAGGTTTTGAAGGACTAAATTGTGAATTAAGCATGTTGTATGAGCTTATAAAGAAGTCATGAAAATTCAACTAGCCCTTGTTCCAAATAAATTTTGCATATGTGTGATTTTGTGAAAAATGGACTAAATTGTCAAAGAGTGAAAATGTAAGGGCTAAAATGTAAAGTGCCCTAAATATGTGTATATGGATTAAATTAAATGTAGTGAATGATTGAATGGTTGAATTTGTATTGTATTAGATCAAGAACAAAGAAAATCGGACTTAGATCGGGGGAAGTTCAAAATAGTTGAATAGTCGACTCGTTTTATCCGAAATCCGTTCGAGGTAAGTCAAATTCAATTACGTGTTAATTGAAATAAATTCTGCACATATATATACTATAATTTGTATTGGATGGCCTTGAGTGACGGATAAATATATTTGGAGTAAAGCATAATAATATGTTAATATCTGAAAAGCTCTGTATGTTTCTAAGAAAAGTTGACATCTGTCTGAGACATCGTGTAAGACCGTGTCTGGGACACAGGCCTCGATTTAAATTTATGAATAAGACCATGTCTGGGACATTGGCATCGTATCTGATTTCATGTAAGACCTTGTCTGGGACAGAGGCATCAATATTGAATTACATGTAAGACCACGTTCGGGACGTCAGTGTTGTACTTGTTTATGAGCATATATATCATTTCTAACCCATCTGATGATAGCGTACGAAATCTGAGTTTGAGTATATAAAATGTATAACATATGTAGGTACGTTTGTATCGTACTAAATTTCTGAATATGAAAAACTATGCCTCTGTGAAATATGTATGGAAATGAAGCGTGATATATATGCAAACAAAGAAACATGGTTAAGTTTATGAATTGTTCTATGAAATGGTTATGAATCTTTATGATTTAATCGTACTTATATGCTTTAGTAGTTAGACCAATTGTATTTGGCTTACTAAGCTCTTTGTAGCTTTCTCTGTGTGTTTACTGTCTGTTTTACAGTTATCGTAGCTACTGAAGGCTCGGGGATAGTCGAGGATTGTCACCACACTATCGAACTCATTTTGGTACTCTTAAAAGTGTAAATATTTTAAAAGTATGGCATGTATAGGCTAAAAGGTTTTTTTATTAAGTTTTGAATTGTAAATATAGGTTATGCAATGAAAGTTGGCTATCAAATGGTATGTTTGTGTTAAGTTTTGGTATGGTTTGAATGAGTTTTGAATGATGATGAAATAGTTGTAATAAAGCATATTTTGAGGATGAAATTGGCTAAATATTTTGCATGAATGTTGTTTAATTTGGTTTGTAAGAATGACCCAAAAAGGGGTGGCAATTTTGGCTTAAACCAAGCCTGCTTGGTGCCACACAGTCAAGGGACACGGGCTTGTCTTGTGGCCGTGTAAGAAAAGAAGTATTCTCCTAAGAACCACACAGTCTTGACACACGAGCGTGTCATATGGCCATGGGCTAAAGTCAGTAGCTAGCTAAGTATCATACGGCTATAGTACACGGGCGTGCCTATTAGCCGTGTGAAAAAGTCAGTATAGGACCTATTTTTGGCACAGCTGGTTCACATGAGCGTGTTTAGTGCCTGTGTGTAACACACGGCCTAGTCGCACGGGCGTGTGACTTTAACAGTTTGAAAGAATTGGTTAAGTTCTGAAAATTCTGAATAGGTTCAGTTTAGTTCCGACCTTTCATTAAATGTATGTTTTAGGTCTCGTAGACTATATTTAGGATGATTGCTTATGAAATAATGTTAAATAATATCTGTGATTCTGAATTGGTCTGAAATGTTCTGTCTGTCTGGTAATGCCTCGTAACCCTAATCCGATGTCGGTTACGAGTTAGGGGTGTTACAGTGGGCGTCTTCAATTCCTTGTCCTATTGTAATGCATTCCCTTTACATGCTCTTTCCTATCTCTGTAAGGGTTGTTCCCCGTGTTACCAGAGAGACTCTGGCCATTTTGTTTCTGGAACATTATCATCAGTTGGCTCATTTGGTCGCAGGGGTTACCCATCCGAGATTCGAGTCATCCATATGTTGTTTGGACTTGTCAAATGTTCATCTTCATTGTTTATATCTCCCCATTTATATGGTCAAATCATTGACCACATGCAGCATAGTCGTTGTCCACGGCTCGTTGAAATGGTGAAGGTTGATAAAGAGGATTTTGTCAAGTTTGAGCTTGATTCGCGCCTCCTTAGTACCTCCCCACTTGAAGTTCGAATGATCCCTCTAACTAGGATTATAAGTATTTGAATAGGGGTCACAACCCCTATTATTTAGGTATTTTGCTTCCTTCGGATGGCTTTTCGAGTGTGGCTTCGCTCTTTTTGGCTTCACTAGCATCTCCAAATGGTTAAGCTTTTCTAAGATTTGTTTGAATCTATCATCATTGTTTTCTTTGCTCATCATTTTCACTATTGGAGGCTTAGATTTGTACATAAACCTCTCATTGGACAACATGTATATGTTCATAGCCATATCATCAATGATTTTGAAGGCTCAATCAAACGTATGAAACATAAGAGATCCACCGGATGCTACGTCTAAGCTAGACTTTATGTGGTCGTCGAAACCATTGTAGAAAATTTTGTATTCCGAGCCACGCTTGTAGTCCACGGTGTGGGCATTTCCTGAGCATAGTCTTGAAGCGTTCCTACACCACAAGGACTCGCCTTAAAATCGACGATTTCTCACCATAATTGAATGGTTTGACTAATCGAGAAAAGTTTATAGAGAAAAATTTTCGCTAGATCGTTCCATGTAGTAATGGAACCTGGTTCTAATGAGTTTAGCCAATCAACTACATTATCAGATACCCCGTTGCATTTGAAGGTGTCGCATAATTGAAGAAACCATTTTAAGTGCTTACTCGGGTCTTCAACCATGTTCCCTTTAAACTACAATATACTTTGGATCATCTGAATTCTGGCCATCTTTATTTCAAAATAATTGGTGTTAATCATCAGCCTTTCTATGCTTCCTTGCACCACGTCTAGTGTAGGTAGGATGTACTCGTACAATGTCTGCCGAGCCATTGGAACTTGTAACACCCCGTGCCCGAGACCGTTGCCGGAGTCGAACACGAGGTGCTGACCGACTTAATTCATTTACTTGCACAGTTCATTTTAAAAATTTCCAGACAGCTGGCTAACTGTGTGCTGTCACCTTAAAAATCATATCTTGAGTTCCACAACTCGAAAATCCGTTTCGTTATTTTTCCCTGAAACTAGACTCATATATGCATCTACAATTTTTTTTCTATAATTTTTGGTCGGGCCAATTAGTACAGTTTATTAGTTAAAGTCTCCCATGTTACAGGGATCGACTACACTGACCTTCGCGCATTACGACTTGGATATCTCCCTGTACAGGGCTTCAAAACTGATTCCGTTTGTTTCTATAGAAACTAGACTCAAAGAGGAATCTATAAATATATGGCATGACTCCTAATTATATCTGGTTAATTTATAATGAATTTCCAAAGTCGGAACAGGGAATCCAGAAACCGTTCTGGCCCTATTTCATGAAAACCTAAATATCTCTTAACATACAACTCATATGACCGTTTCGTTTCTTCCATATGAAAGGGGATTCATCAAGGTTAATTTACATAATTTATTCACTATTTAATTCCATACCTACTATTTTTAGTGATTTTTCACATCCACATCGCTGCTGATGTCAGCATCTGCCTTTAAGGTAGACTTTACCTATTTCATAGTTTCCATGATTCAATTAGCCCTTTTTTTTTTTGCATACATAGCACAAAGTATAATCATGATTAACCATTCCAATGGCTAATCGTTTCCAAACATTTCCATACCTCTTAGTGTCAACATACAAAACGATTATAGTACTATGCTAAAAACGTATATAAGCCATTTTCGCATGGCTATCCAAATTTACACAAAATCCATGGGTACATGACCAACAACAAGAAGGGTAGTCCTATACATGCCATTTCAAAGTTCAACCAAAATTGTACCAAAAGGGAGCTTTGATAGTGTGGGAGACTTCGACTTCCAAAAATCCCGAGTCCGATAGCTGACGAGCCAAAATCTATAAAACAGAGAAACAAAGAAACGGAGTAAGCAGTTTATGCTTAGTAAGTTTTGAGCAAGGGATTCCAGCACAACAAAAGTATAGCATTCATATAGCTAAACGGATAATTTCATATGCACAAATTCTCAATATCATACTTACTTCACATTACCAACCCTTATGTTCATACACAAAAGATCAACTTAGCCAAAGGCCGGTAGCTCATTTATCGACTGAGCGAATACAGATTTGTAAGGGATCAACTAATTCAAAGCACACACGAAACATACCTCATCGCTGGGATTTTACGAGCGTATTAATTTAAATTTTTACAGCAAGATCGCTCATTCCCAAATCAAGCATCTTCGGGGTTTAGCCGGATATAACCACTCGCACAAGGCCTTCGGGTCTTAACCCGGATATGGTCACTAGCATAAATGCCTTCGGGACTTAGCCCGAATATAGTCGCTAGCACAAATGCCTTCGGATCTTAGTCCGGATGTAGTCGCTTAGCACAAAAGCCTTCGGGACTTAGCCCAGATATCAATCGAGTAACCATGCACATATATCAATAAGTCATGACACATTCATATTTCATTTTCATTACCAAAGCTCAAACACAAGACACTTATCACATTTACAATTTCGGCTCAATAGCCACATACAAGAGCATGATTTTGATTTACTTAAGACATAATCTAATCGAATCATAATTTAAGTCCCATTACTCGAAAACTTACCTCGGATGTTGTCGAACGATTCCGAGGGCTATTCGACCACTTTTTCCTTCCCTTTATCAGATTTAGTTCCCCTTTGCTCTTGAGCTTAATTTAACAAATAAATTGATTTAATCATTTGAGCATCGAAAAGAGGAACTCAAGGTACTTGGCCCACATATATTCATTAGACATTAAAGTCACATATGTACGGAATCATGAATCAAACTCAACACATTAGTTAATACTCTCCTTAGCCGAATTTTCTAAGTCAAGATAAAGCCTTCAATATGCTTACCTATGGCCGAACAACACATCAACCTATGTACTCATTCATGTGGCCGATTATGCATGTCTATGTTGAGGCCAATTATATACTCAATACCACACACAAATGGCATACCTTTTACTAACTAATGCATTACATATTATAACTCAATACGCATCCATCATGTACTCCATAACCAAAACACCATCATATGTAAATATATACCTTGAGATATTGTATATGTCATACCAATACGTCATGTGCAAACATATATATATGTGCAAGAGCCGAATCTCAAAGTTGATTATAACTAAACATGAACATAAATCCAAAACACAAATCTTACCTACCATGCAATAAGCATAAATCATACTTATGGATATACCATGGCCGAATACATCACAACACCATACCATTTCAATTTTGGTCATGGTTAAACAAAGAACTTAATGTCTCACTCAAAAATGCTAAAAAGAAAATCCAAGAGTCATCAATCCACCATCACATGTATCATTAACAAGCTTCATATTTAGCATGCAATGGCATTAACACAAAATCCACCTAGGCCGAATATCATCCCCATGACATAGCAAAGATTTGAACCATGGGCTAATTAGAACTCAAGCTAGCAACTAAAAACATTCATGAATCTCATGGCACAACCTCAAACATACCTTAATCTAGATACAAGTATGGCCAAACCTCCTCCTAATCCTCTTCCAAACCAAACATGAAGCAAGAACTCCTTCCTTCTTCCTTAGAATTTTCGGCCAAAAGAAATGAAAAAGGATGAACAATTTTTCTTTTCTTTTCTTCACTCACGGCAATGGGGGGGGGGAACACTCACACACATTCTTTTCTTTTTTTTTGTTTTCTTCCTTCCATTTCTTATTAGTTTATTGCCCATGCTTCTTATTTTATTTTTCCATTAACACAACATGTTTCATGACATGTTTTGCCCATCATCCCTTGTCATGGCCGACCACTAGTACTTAAATGGGGGGAAATTGACATGCAAGTCCACCCCTTTGATTACATGCACTATTAGGCCACTTGCATTTGCCTAGCACATTTCTAAATTTTCTCACATAAGTCCTATCAACTAAATTCACGTGCAATTAACTAAATTGAAGCTTAAAACTTTCACACATTTATATTCACATATTTTAGGCAATAATTATCACATTCAAATAATTTGGTGACTCGGTCTAGCGGTCCCGAGACCGCTTTCCCACTAGGGTCACTTTAGGGCTGTCACAACTCTCCCCCACTTAAGAAATTTTCGTCCCCGAAAATCTTACCGGTAAATAGGTTTGGGTATCGTTCTTTCATCGAGCTCTCGGTTTCCCAAGTAGCTTCCTCGATCCCGTGTTTGAGCCATAACACCTTTACTAACGGAACCCTTTTGTTTCGCAACTCTTTCACTTCACGAGCTAGGATACGCATCGGTTCTTCTTCATAACTCATATCGGCTTGAATTTCAACCTCTGATGGGCTAATTATGTGCGATGGAGCAGATCTATAGTGTCGAAGCATCGAAACATGAAAGACGTCGTGAATCTTTTCAAGTTCAGGGGGCAAAATCAGTCGATACGCAACTGGACCGACTCGTTCGGATATTTCGTATGGCCCGATGAACCTCGGACTCAATTTGCCCTTACGCCCAAATCTGAGTATCTTTTTCCAAGGTGAAACTTTAAGAAACACCTTATCTCCCACCTGATACTCAATGTCTTTTCGTTTCAGATCCGCGTACGACTTCTGGCTATCTGAGGCTATCTTTAGACTTTCACGGATTACTTTTACTTTCTGTTCAGCATCTTTAATCAAATCCACTTCGAAAATTTTACTTTCACCGAGCTCGGTCCAAAACAATGGTGTACGGCATTTACGCCCGTACAAAGCCTCGTAAGGTGCCATCTTAATACTTGATTGAAAACTATTGTTGTAAGCGAATTCAATCAATGGTAAATACCGTTCCCATGAACCACTAAACTCAAGGATGCAACATCTCAACATATCCTCAAGTATCTGAATTACCCGCTCGGATTGACCATCGGTTTGTGGATGAAAAGCGGTGCTAAAATGCAGCTTGGTACCCAAAGCTTCTTGCAATTTCTTCCAAAATCGCGAGGTGAATCTCGGATCTCTATCCGACACAACAGAAATCGGTACACCGTGTAATCTCACAATCTGAGAAACGTACAATTCAGCTAGTTTATCCAATGAAAAATCCGTACGCACGGGGATAAAGTGAGCTGACTTAGTCAGTCTATCAACAACAACCCAAATCGCATCCTTCTTACTTGCTGACAATGGCAGTCCGGACACAAAGTCCATTGTGACTCGATCCCATTTCCACTCGGGTATCATGATCGGCTGAAGTAATCCTGAAGGCACTTGATGTTCCGCTTTCACTTGTTGACATATTAAACATCTCGAAACAAAGTCGGAGATGTCTCGTTTCATACCATGCCACCAAAATCGACGTTTCAAATCGTTGTACATTTTCGTACTCCCCGGGTGAATTGACATTCGGCTACAATGGGCTTCGTTCAGAATCATCGAAATGAGTTCCGAATTCCTTGGAACATTCAAACGACTTCTGAACTTCAAACAATCATCATCATCAATTTGAAACTCCAATTCCTTGTTCGGAACACACTCATCTCGTTTTGCAACCAATTCATCATCGACTTTCTGAGCTTCACGAATTTGATGAATCAATAATGGTTTGGCTTTTAATTCAGCTACTAACACATTGTCGGGTAGAACAGACAAGTGTACATTCATCGCTCGTAAAGCAAACAGTGATTTCCGGCTTAAGGCGTCCGCAACCACATTAGCCTTTCCCGGGTGATAATTAATGACAAGCTCATAATCTTTCAACAACTCAAGCCAACGCCTTTGTCGCAGATTCAAGTCTCGCTGGGTCATAAATATTTGAGACTTTTGTGATCCGAAAATACATGGCACTTCTCACCAAACAAATAATGTCGCCATATTTTCAAAGTAAATACGATGGCGGCTAGTTCGAGATCATGGGTCAGATAATTTCTCTCGTGTGGCTTCAATTGTCTCGACGCATAGGCCACAACTCAACCTTCTTGCATCAATACGCAACCCAACCCAAGTAGGGATGCGTCACTATAAATGACAAACTCTTTGCCTGATTCGGGTTGCACTAAAATTGGAGCTTCAGTCAAATAAGTTTTCAGTTGATCGAAACTTTTCTGACATTTCTCCGTCCATTCGAACTTAACATCCTTTTGAAGTAGCTTCGTCATTGGTGTGGCTATCATCGAGAAACCTTTTACAAATCGTCGGTAATAACCGGCGAGCCCCAGGAAGCTCCGAACTTCGGTAATATTTCTTGGAGGCTTCCAGTTAAGTATGGCTAAAATTTTGCTCGGGTCAACTCGAATACCCGATGCGGATACCACATGACCCAAGAAGCTAACCTCTCTTAACCAGAACTCACACTTACTGAACTTAGCATATAACTGCTTATCCCGCAAAATTTGCAACACTAATCTCAGGTGCTCAGCATGTTCGGTCTCATCTCTTGAATAGACCAAGATGTCATCAATAAACACAGCTACGAACCGGTCCAAATACTGTCTGAAGATCCGATTCATCAAATCCATAAATACCGCAGGGGCATTAGTGAGCTCGAACGGCATCACTAAGAACTCGTAGTGACCGTACCTCGTTCTGAAAGCAGTTTTGGGTACGTCCGAATCTCGAATCCGCAACTGATAATAACCCGATCTCAAATCTATCTTTGAAAACACTGAGGCTCCCTTTAGTTGATCAAACAAATCATCAATACGCAGTAACGGATATTTATTCTTTATCGTCACTTTATTCAGTTGACGATAGTCAATGCACAACCTCATGGTTCCGTCCTTCTTTTTCACAAACAATACTGGTGCACCCCAAGGTGAGAAACATGGTCGAGCGAAACCTCTATCCGCCAATTCTTGCAACTGAGCTTTCAACTCTTTTAACTCGGTTGGTGCCATACGATACGGAGCTATCGAAATCGGCGTAGTCCCAGGTACAAGCTCAATACCAAACTCTACCTCCCGAACAGGTGGCAAACCCGGTAATTCTTCGGGAAAAACATCCGGGTATTCACAAATTACTGGTACCGACTCAAGTTTCTTTTCTAATTCCTTGTTATCAAGTACATACGCAAGGTATGCTTCATACCCCTTTCTTACATATTTCTGAGCCAACATTGAGGATATTACAGCTGGCAACCCATCCAAGTCCGTAGACTCAACTCGGATTACTTCGTTATTTGCGCACCTCAAATCAATAGTCTTGCTTTTGCAATTCACAACCGCATCATGCACGGTCAACCAATCCAACCCGAGAGTAACATCAAATTCATCAAACGGCAGAAGCATCAAGTCCGCCGGAAAATAGGAACCTCGAATTACTAGGGGACATTTCTTACACACTTTGTCGACAAGCACGTAACGACCCAAGGGATTTGACACCCGAATTACGAACTCAGTAGACTCAATAGGTAAAGTCTTACTGGATGCTAAGGTTTCACATATATAAGAATGAGTAGAACCGGGGTCAATCAAAGCAATTACATTAGTATCAAAGAGAGTAAAAGTACCGGTAATAACATCAGGCGAAGAAGCATCCTCGTGGGCACGTATAGCATAAGCTTTAGCAGGCGCACGAGCCTCAGATCTGGTTGTAGCATCTCTAGATCCTCTCTGACCGCCACTAGCATTGCCCGTGTTTCTAGACGGTCTACCCCGAGCAGTAGTAGCACCTGGTTTCCCACTCTGACTTACATTTTGTTCAGGCAACCTCGGGCAATCCTTGATAAAGTGGTCAGCTGATCCACACTTATAGCAGGAGCGGTCATGGAACCTACAGCTCCCCGAATGCCATTTACCACAATGCTGACACTCCGTTCTGTCTCGACGTTCATTCCCAACACTGGCGACCGAAGTGCCTCGTGTACCCACAGGGGGTCGATCACGATCTCGTCTAAAAAGGCCCGAAGTGCCTCTAGACCGGCCCACATCATCTCGAAATTTCTTTGATGCCTGTTGAAGAGACTTTCCCGAGGATCTTTTACGAAACTCTCCAGTTCCCACATCAACTTTTTGTTTTTCTTTTCTAAGCTCTTCGGCTTTACAAGCTCGCTCGACAAGTACTACGAACTCTCGTATTTCAAGAATGCCAACGAACATTTTTATATCTTCATTCAGCCCATCCTCGAAGCGTTTACACATGATAGCCTCGGACGAAACACATTCCCGAGCGTATCTACTAAGTCTAACAAATTTTCGCTCGTAATCAGTAACTGACATAGAACCTTGCTTAAGCTCAAGAAATTCCTTCCGTTTTTGATCAACAAATCTCTGACTGATATAGTTTTTCCGAAACTCAGTTTGGAAAAACTCCCAAGTTACTTGCTCTCGGGGCACAACAGAAGTCAGAGTACTCCACCAATAGTAGGCAGAATCGCGTGGCAAGGAGATAGTACACTTTAGGCATTCATCGGGTGTACAAGATAGCTCATCGAGTACCCGGATAGTGTTGTCCAACCAAAATTCAGCTTGCTCGGCATCGTTGCTATCCGTAGCTTTAAATTCAGTAGCCCCATGTTTTCGGATTCTGTCAACTGGGGGCTTATTTGACCTTATTTGGTCAGTTACCGGAGGTATTGTAGGTGCGGGGGTTGTATTAGTCGGGAATGAAGGTTGTGGAACAGCCGTATTAGTTCGAATGTATTGGTTGAACCAATCATTCATCACGCTATAAAAAGCTTGCCTAGCCTCATCAATCGGATTGCTAGAAATCGGTTGAGAGTCCGCCGGAGCTGTCCCTTGTGCGGGAGCAGGCGCCACATTCTCAAGATCATCAGCTACCACTCGGTCGGGATCGGGATCCATTACTATAAATAAACACATTTTCAATTGTCAGAAATCACCACACTATCAAATAATCACAAAATGGCATGTATAGCTAGACCCAAACGTATTACGGTAGTCCTAGAATCGACTAAACCATGCCCTGATACCAATAAAATCGTAACACCCCGTGCCTGAGACTGTTGCCGGAGTCGAACACGAGGAGCTGACCGACTTAATTCATTTACTTGCACAGTTCATTTTAAAAATTTCCAGACAGCTGGCTAACTGTGTCGTTGTCACCTTAAAAATCATATCTTGAGTTCCACAACTCGAAAATCAGTTTTGTGATTTTTCCCTGAAACTAGACTCATATATGCATCTACAATTTTTTTTCTATAATTTTTGGTAGGGCCAATTAATACAGTTTATTAGTTAAAGTCTCCCATGTTACAGGGATCGACTACACTGACCTTCGCGTATTACAACTTGGATATCTCCCTGTACAGGGCTTCAATACTGATTCCGTTTGTTTCTATAGAAACTAGACTCAAATATGAATCTATACATATATTGCATGACTCCTAATTATATCTGGTTAATTTATAATGAATTTCCAAAGTCAGAACAGGGAATCCAGAAACCGTTCTGGCCCTGTTTCACGAAAACCTAAATATCTCTTAACATACAACTCATATGACTGTTTTGTTTCTTCCATATAAAAGCGGATTCATCAAGGTTCATTTACATAATTTATTAACTATTTAATTCCATTCCTACTATTTTTAGTGATTTTTCACATCCACATCGCTGCTGCTGTCAGCATCTGCCTTTAAGGTAGACTTTACCTATTTCATAGTTTCCATGATTCAATTAGCCCTTTTTTTTTGCATACATAGCACAAAGTATAATCATGATTAACCATTCCAATGGCTAATTGTTTCCAAACATTTCCATACCTCTTAGTGATCAACATACAAAACGATTATAGTACTATGCTAAAAACGTATATAAGCCATTTTCGCATGGCTATCCAAATTTACACAAAATCCATGGGTACATGACCAACAACAAGAAGGGTAGTCCTATACATGCCATTTCAAAGTTCAACCAAAATTGTACCAAAAGGGGGCTTTGATAGTGTGGGAGACTTCGACTTCCAAAAATCCCGAGTCCAATAGCTGACGAGCCAAAATCTATAAAACAGAGAAACAAAGAAACGGAGTAAGCAGTTTATGCTTAGTAAGTTTTGAGCAAGGGATTCCAGCACAACAAAAGTATAGCATTCATATAGCTAAACGGATAATTTCATATGCACAAATTCTCAATATCATACTTACTTCACATTACCAACCCTTATGTTCATACACAAAAGATCAACTTAGCCAAAGGCCGGTAGCTCATTTATCGACTGAGCGAATACAGATTTGTAAGGGATCAACTAATTCAAAGCACACACGAAACATACCTCATCGCTGGGATTTTACGAGCGTATTAATTTAAATTTTTACAGCAAGATCGCTCATTCCCAAATCAAGCATCTTCGGGGTTTAGCCGGATATAACCACTCGCACAAGGCCTTCGGGTCTTAACCCGGATATGGTCACTAGCATAAATGCCTTCGGGACTTAGCCCGGATATAGTCGCTAGCACAAATGCCTTCGGATCTTAGTCCGGATGTAGTCGCTTAGCACAAAAGCCTTCGGGACTTAGCCCGGATATCATTCGAGTAACCATGCACATATATCAATAAGTCATGACACATTCATATTTCATTTTCATTACCAAAGCTCAAACACAAGACACTTATCACATTTACAATTTCGGCTCAATAGCCACATACAAGAGCATGATTTGATTTACTTAAGACATAATCTAATCGAATCATAATTTAAGTCCCATTACTCGAAAACTTACCTCGGATGTTGTTGAACGATTTCGATGGCTATTCGACCACTTTTTCCTTCCCTTTATCGGATTTAGTTCCCCTTTGCTCTTGAGCTTAATTTAACAAATAAATTGATTTAATCATTTGAGCATCGAAAAGAGGAACTCAAGGTACTTGGCCCACATATATTCATTAGACATTAAAGTCACATATGTACGGAATCATGAATCAAACTCAACACATTAGTTAATACTCTCCTTAGCCGAATTTTCTAAGTCAAGATAAAGCCTTCAATATGCTTACCTATGGCCGAACAACACATCAACCTATGTACTCATTCATGTGGCCGATTATGCATGTCTATGTTGAGGCCAATTATATACTCAATACCACACACAAATGGCATACCTTTTACTAACTAATGCATTACATATTATAACTCAATACACATCCATCATGTACTCCATAACCGAAACACCATCATATGTAAATATATACCTTGAGATATTGTATATGTCATACCAATACGTCATGTGCAAACATATATATATGTGCAAGAGCCGAATCCCAAAGTTGATTATAACTAAACATGAACATAAATCCAAAACACAAATCTTACCTACCATGCAATAAGCATAAATCATACTTATGGATATACCATGGCCGAATACATCACAACACCATACCATTTCAATTTTGGTCATGGTTAAACAAAGAACTTAATGTCTCACTCAAAAATGCTAAAAAGAAAATCCAAGAGTCATCAATCCACCATCACATGTATCATTAACAAGCTTCATATTTAGCATGCAATGGCATTAACACAAAATCCACCTAGGCCGAATTTCATTCCCAAGACATAGCAAAGATTTGAACCATGGGCTAATTAGAACTCAAGCTAGCAACTAAAAACATGCATGAATCTCATGGCACAACCTCAAACATACCTTAATCTAGATACAAGTATGGCCAAACCTCCTCCTAATCCTCTTCCAAACCAAACATGAAGCAAGAACTCCTTCCTTCTTCCTTAGAATTTTCGGCCAAAAGAAATGAAAAAGGATGAACAAATTTTTTTTTTCTTTTCTTCACTCACGGCAATGGGGGGCAACACTCACACACATTCTTTTCTTTTTTTTTTTGTTTTCTTCCTTCCATTTCTTATTAGTTTATTGCCCATGCTTCTTATTTTATTTTTCCATTAACACAACATGTTTCATGACATGTTTTGCCCATCATCCCTTGTCATGGCCGGCCACTAGTACTTAAATGGGGGGAAATTGACATGCAAGTCCACCCCTTTGATTACATGCACTATTAGGCCACTTGCATTTGCCTAGCACATTTCTAAATTTTCTCACATAAGTCCTATCAACTAAATTCACATGCAATTAACTAAATCGAAGCTTAAAACTTTCACACATTTATATTCACATATTTTAGGCAATAATTATCACATTCAAATAATTCGGTGACTCGGTCTAGTGGTCCCGAGACCGCTTTCCGACTAGGGTCACTTTAGGGCTGTCACAGAACTTCTTCCCAATTATTTCCTTGTTTCTCTCAGGGCTATTCAAATAATGGATTTTCCTGGGGTAAATTTGTAACTATTAGTGGATTGACATTCATCATTGGACAGTTGTGCCTAATAATTCACTTCAAATCTGGTTGTGGTTCAATCAAACTATTGATGCTTCGGATCATACATGACCTAAAAAGAAATTAAAAATAAAAAAAACTAAACAAAAATTCAAATTGTATCTATAGGTCTTAACTTTTCTACTTATCTTATTAATTGTAAAAATTTATTTCCAAAATTTATTGCCGAAACCTCCTCGGCAACGGTGCCAAGAACTTGACCACCTATAAACATGTTATCGTTTATAGTTAAATATAACAATTAATAACGATGGTGTCTGCAAATGCACGAGTCAAATTGTAATATAATCTTCTACAACGAATTACTTGGAAGTATTTCGAGGAGCGTACCCAAAGGACAATGGAATAAATAATGAAAATCTTTTTACAATAACAAGTTCAAGCAGTAGTACTTAATTCCTATATTACTATAAACCATAAAATAGATTAAGGGACTATAAAAAATAAATAACAAAAAGAAATAAATAAAGAAAAATAAACAGACGAATTAAATCAATAAACCAAACTGAAATATTAACTTGCTTCAGGGTTTGTAACTAACTTTAGATTAGGATTTCAGGGTGGACTAACTACCGATTAACCAATTATTAACTAATCTATTGGTTGATACTCACTTATCTCCTGACCTCACTTTGTGAACTAGGATAAATTATGATTTACTGTTTGACTTATCTCCCAACCTCGTCTTGCTTATGATAACTTCATAAGGTTGTCAATCCTAGTGGTTTAAGCACAAGTAATTCATACCACCTAATCCCTCTCGAGAAACCCTAAATCCTCCGTTAATCATATCCTTATCCATTTGTTAATCTCCTCTAAGGGATTTAACCACTCATGTTATTCATGATCTCAACTCTGATTGAATAAACCATGTAAAGAACATGATTGATTCGAAAGAGAAAATAGATTTGAATAATTGTGGATTGAATATCAAATAGGGAATAGAATAACAAATTTCTCGATTGGAATAAAGTAATAAATCAAATGCAAAAGAACATAAACTGAAATTCTTGAATAATATAAAAAAAAAACTCTTAAATCAAAACTAATTCAAAAGGAAAAATAAGAAAGTTATGAAAACTCGAAAAGAAAAATAAACTAAATATATTCTAAACTACTAGGGTTTCTGAAGGAGTCTAGGATGAGTTAATTGCATTCAACCCCTAATGTCTTATTTATAAAGGTGTTGGCAGCCCAAATTAAGCCTTTGGCACGTTCTAGGTTTTCGTATAAGTTTGATTGCGTGGGCAAAAATAATCCCAATAAACATGGGCAGAACGTCGACATGTGTCGTGCCATACCCTTTGCGTGGCACGACACGGCACCCACTTCTTGTCTTGTGACATTTTTTTTGTGCTTTGATGTCCCAAGAAGCTTATGCATCACTTGTCCCTTGTTTCCATGTCAATTGGGCCTCTATATCTTCATCTTACACACTCAATTAAACACATTAGCTCTCGTCTCGGCCTATTGGGTCACAACACTTACAAAATGTGTTTAAAAAAACACTTATTTTATTAATATTTTATCCTAAGGCCTAACTACCGAAAATGAAATATAAAATACTAAATTTCTTAGAAACCAAACTCATTAAGTGCGTAATTGACTTGAATTGACTACTATATTTGACGGTAGTTTAGCTAGCTCAAGATAACATAAACGAATTGCATGTAGAACCAATAATATGAAATGAATGAAAATGATAGACTAAAAGAAATAGATCGTATATATCACTATTTGCAGTGAATACATTTTCTCGCTAAAGTACTGAAAAGAACTTAGGAAATAATTCAAGGTTCTTCAAATTATTATTTAATTAATTATAATTAAATAATTGAAGTTTGAAGATGAAATTAATTTAATTAATCATCATGAATTTGTTGAATAAGGAAATTAAATATAATTTTCGTATAAATTATGTTACGGTAAAGTTTCTATGACTTTAATGGAATTAGAATTGGGTTCAAAAATTTATTTAATTGAGAAATTAATCCAATTAATCTAATAATTAAATTAATTGGTTAAATAAATCATCTTTTGAGAAATAAAAAATAAATTTTGAGTTAGATAAATTATAAGTGTTAGGTAAAAGTTTAGGTAACAAATATAATTAACCTAGGCCTGATTACTATAAGGGGCGACAAACCTTAGTATTTACTAGGTCATGTTGCCACCCCCTATACTTTTAATTGGAGTAGAAATTGTATTTTCTATTAAATATTATTATTTAATCAAGTCTTATTTGAACATAATTCTTGTACGTTTTCTTTATAAATAGGAACTATGTATTAAGCAATTTATAATGCTTCTTAGACACCATTATTTTGTCCAAAAAAGTGACAATTTATTTTACAAAATAAAATCTACTTTATGAGAAAATCGCATAGGTTCTAGTTATAGAGAGAATTAACTTTCCTATTAAAAGTTAATGAAATTTTTCATTTTGTCCAATTGATTCAATAAACTTTGAGCCCACACTCAAAGCAGTTCGTAGTTTAAGAATAGTGGAAAAGGTCATCAGTAGAAAGTTGAGGCCAACTTTAGACTACCTTGTACAATTCACAAATATATTCATGTTAAAATTTATTGTTATAAATAACACAACAAACTTGATTTTAGAAAATTTTAAAAATTTAGTTGTACATAAAATAAATTGATTTTTCCATCATAGGGACCATGAATATTTGACATGGGGAATCTCTAGCATCGTGGACCTCGATGTGTAGAAATCCAAAAAGGAAACAATCCAAAAGTGATGGAATATTTAGACAATATATAGGGATTGGTATAGTCGATGCACTTGTGTAATTCAAAATCCCATACCTAATATGGAGAATAAGTTCGACCTCTAGCAACAACTCCATAGTAACATCCTCACTTTTCTTGGTGTCCAAACAGCATAGTCTTAATATCTTTATTATCATTAAGATCTGCCGCAATGTATTTATACTGTATTTTCATACATGCACTTAATATTTCCAGCCTAAATTTTCCTCAAAGTCCTCATTTTCTTGTTGTCCAAGGAAACATCACTGTTAAAGATCATGTTGAATGTTGAACCGATTGGAATATGACTCCATCATCAATTGAATACATATTTCTATTTAAATGAATTTGTACCAAGAATCAATATATCATCTTGAAATTGTTAAATATTACAAAAAACATTAACAACTTCAATAATTGCTAATAACAATGGTAGTCACAACATTAATGCTAATTTACTACCATGACAACTATATATAATAGCACAATTTCCTTATTCCATACCTAGAACATATTCAACAAGCGTAACACCAATAATAACATAAAAATTTCCTTAATAACAATGATTTGATCATTACATAATATTGATTATAAAAACAAATCACATCTGTTATACCACTAATTTATGCATTATGAAAAAAAAAGCATTTAACTAATTACATGAGATACTGAAACTTTGCACATAGTGAAATTCTTTTAAAGGATTACAAATGAGAAAATTTTAACAAATATTTACATTATTTTTTACTTTTCCCCCAAATGATACCACACAATTTATAGGAGAAGGGAAATGTTTAGGTTAGCTTAAGCATGTTTGAAGTCAATGCCTATATGTGTCGACTTCTTCATTAAAAATCATCCATGAATTCAACATCCACAAAAGTTGAGTTCTTGTTCCATCACATCAATTCCCTCTCTATAACTGTAAATTTCAATATTTTTTAGGGGAATCCCGAGAAGTTGTTAGTAGCACTTCGACACTCACTAGTGTTGAGTTCAGAATATTTCATTATCATAAAATGTTTGGGCAATTAATTTTGCACATGTCATTTAACCAAAACAAAGGAGCTTAACATCTCGTGAATGTTGAGGTGGTCTTAAAAAACATGATTTGAAAAATAAATATTAGATATATCTAAGATGGGAAATAATATTTAATTTTGTTATATAAAATAAAAAGATATTGCTTATTATATTATTTTTTATATTAAAATCGATAAACTAGATTATTTTCAACATTATAGTCTTTTTAGTTCATAATCTCATTTATTAAATTATTTTAAATTCATTCTTTGTTCAAAATTAATTAGTTCAGATTTTAGTCACTTAACTTCAAAAATTACAAAATAATTATTGAATTATTCAAAATTTTTTATTTAAGTTATCGAATTGTTTAAAAGTTTTTATTTATGTCACTACACTATTAAGCATTTTTCTTTTAAAAGGTTTGACTAACGAGCTCCAAATAATAATTCGATGATCGGTACGCAGATTAGTGTCAATCGACAAGTAGATGAACATATATTAGATACAAGTCGATTTGACAATCTATGTCAGAGATAGGAGAAGTAAATTGTTTGAATTTTAGTTTACAAATTCATAATGTTCAAAATTGTTGCATAAATAAAACTAAAATGTAAAAAAGAATGAGAAAATAACATTCGATTTGTGCAGACGATATGAATAAAAATACTATGCAACGATGATTTTAATATCTCAATCATTTAAATGAATTTTTTTAAATACTTTAGTGATCATTATGTGACCAAAAAATAAATTTACTAATAGTTTAGTAACATTAAATATAATTTACCCTTCATTTATTTGATGTTATATTTATTAAAATTTATGATAAACCTTTTTGTATTTTTTTAATTTAAATAATTTGCGTACTAAAATTATTTACATTTGCTTTTCTTTTTAATTTTGCTTTGTTCAACTTCGACCGATTTCTTTAAACTGCCACGTGTTTGAAATGTCAATATAATTATCAAGTCAATGATTGGAATTGTTGCAAAATTATAATAAATTTCCCGATATACCCTCATCGCTATACGTGTGCAAGTACCAATGATCAACCGGTTCTTTTATAAGATAAATCGTGTCGCAGCAGAATAGTACCTAAGATCCAAACTTTGGTAAAAGAATAATTTTTTTCTCAATCTTTTGCACAATTTGGCGGCTTCGTTGTTTGTTTGCCTTTCATTTTCCCCGTAAATTTAAAACATAAAAGTATATTTATTTTTTATTTATACTATTTTTCAATATATAAAAAATAAACATTTATATAATCTGTTTCTTAAGGTCGTAAAGCTGCTCAATTAGCTGTCCACTCGTTTTTTATTCATATTCTTTTTTTCTTCTTCGTTTTCCATATTCTTCCATGAGTATCCCAGAGCTACTAGGATGGAGAGAAAAAGAAACAGATTCATAATTTGGAAAGAAATTTGTTCATTTTCCATATTATAGTCTTTCCCCACCGTTGGACATTTGATTTTTCCAGTCTTTTTGTTGTGAAAAAGTGGGAGATTCTCGTAGCATCGTTGTATATTTTTGCTACATTTGCGTTGGAGAGATCTGATGTTTCTTTCTTTTTGTGTCAGCGATCTAGGAGTTGAGTTTGGTTTTCTTGCAGGGAAAGAATCGATGATTTTCTCTTTTTCTTATTGGCTTTGGTAAGACGCCATTGTAAAAGGGAGAAGTCGAAGAGTTGGAGTTTCCTTCGTGTCTTTGCTTTGGTTTGGTCTGCTTTCTATTTTTTTGGTTGTCTTTGTAAATACGCGTGGGCGTTGGAATTGGACTCGTATAATGCTGGGGTGGGACTCTTAAGAACCTTTCGTAAAAACATCCCCTTAAGTCTTAAAAATGGCTCTACATGATTTCTGATACAGATCGCTTGCTTTCACTCTTTCTGAAGATCTAAAACAATCTCCCCCTCCCCTCCGTAGAAAATTTTCTTTCTTGTTTTTGTTTTAGTAACAGAAACGAAACATATCGTAGTTAAAAGAAAATGATGAGAGTGAAGACAAAAGCAACAGGGTTGGCCCCGGTGGCAAGTGGCGGTGGCGGTAGAGGTGAATCGGCTGCTCATGATTTGGAGCTTAGACCCGGAGGCATGTTGGTACAAAAGCGAAACCCGGCCTCCGATCGAAATTCCATCCCACCACCGACTATTAGAGTTAGAGTCAAATACGGCTCCATCTACCACGAAATCAGTATCAGTTCTCAAGCTACGTTCGGTAAATTTCTCATCTTTCACAATAATAATAATACTAATAATAATAACCTCTAATAGACCAATTAAAGTTACTTTGGATTGTGTGGCAGGGGAGTTGAAGAAGATGCTGACAGGGCCAACAGGATTACACCATCAAGATCAAAAGCTATTATACAAAGACAAGGAGAGGGATTCCAAAGCTTTTCTAGACATGGCAGGTGTGAAGGACAAGTCCAAAATTGTTTTAGTTGAAGACCCAATTAGTCAAGAAAAGAGGTTATTGGAGACCAGAAAGAATGCTAAGATAGAGAAGGCTTCTAAATCCATCTCCCAAGAAGTTGATAGGCTTGCTGGCCAGGTACATACTATTCAGTACTGGTTCATAATAATTTATAAGATTATGCATTATTTTTCTTAGTTTAAATCATATTGGTTGGATATTGCCTAGGTGTCAGCTTTTGAAACAATAATCACCAAAGGTGGGAAAGTAGCGGAGAAAGACTTGATTAATTCGATTGAGCTGCTGATGAATCAGTTGCTTAAATTAGATGGGATTACAGCCGATGGAGATGTCAAGCTGCAAAGAAAAATGCAGGTACTTAAGAATCCCGATTTGCCGAAAGCGAACCCATATCCGTTGATTATTCAAAATTAAAAAGATAAAATGTATATTTGCTTTGCTTTGGGACTTAGAGCCATACTGATTTGCCTTTCGGCATTGTTGAAGGTGAGAAGAGTTCAAAAATATGTTGAAACATTGGATATGTTGAAGATTAAAAACGCTATGCCAAGCAACAATGGAGGTCAAATGGAAATCCAAAATCAACACAAGCATACAAATGGGCAAAAACTAGCCCCAACCCAAGAGCAAAAGCCTAGGCATTTTAACGGGCAAAGACTAGCACCAATTCAAGAGCAGCAATCGAGCAACTCAATTGCCCATTTGCCAATCCATCAACAACACCACCAATCAGCATCGGGGCCCGTCGTAGTCACCACGAACTGGGAGACATTTGATACCTCCCCAACATCGTTCCCGGTTCCCTCAGCATCCACATCAACCGCCAATAATTCAGTCCCGCCAAAATTCCCTTGGGACTTCTTTGACTAAGCAGCACTATGCCACGTCTCTGCTCTATTTTTCTCTGGTGTGTGTGTGTGTGGATGTGCTTCGGTTTGCCTTTCACTTGGGTTTGTTATCATCATCTTCTTCTTTTTCTTCCATTCTTTCTGTACTTAGATATTGTTGGGCAACTGCACCCTTAATTTCTAATCTGCCATTCAGTTCACCATAAAATAAACGGGGCTTCCTCCACCATAGTGATTACTAATTACTATGATGATTATAGACTGTTGAAACCAAACTGTTAATTCTCCTCTATAGCTTTATTGTGTTTGAATTCATATTCTTCCTTTTGATGATTACCAACCCTATATTGTTAGTAATGTGTAATATATCAGTATCTCTATTTCTAGACCAAATGGGAAAAAAGAAAGACCTAATGGAAGGAAATTAAGAACATACTACTATTTAGTCTTTATTTTATATATACTGACAAAAAGGGCAATATTATGTGGAACGGAATTCAGTAATATCATAACTAACACGTCCAATAAGAGGAAGCCATGTATGATAAAAAGTGCAGAGGAAATAATGACAGTGGATTGAATGAACCATATATATAATCATTATACATTAAAGGAAAAGTAATGTGGGTTAGGAAGCAGGAGATGATTGTTTTTACAAAGGTAAAGTGATTTCAATTTCAGAAGTACGTTAGCTTCCTTGTTTGGTCGAAGTCTGGAGCATTTTAGCCTACTCAACATAAAGAAACAGAAGCAGGGCCACATCCAGATGGAGTAAACAACAAGAAGACTGATAGTTTCATCGCCTTTACCTCGCACCATTATTGATTTACAAAACAGGATTTTAGTATTAGTTAAAAAAACAAGTGACCATGTCGGCTTAAATTTGACACGTAGAATTAGATTTGCGGTTACGGTTGCGGTTATGAAGCGTAGCTTTAATGTACAGGGGCTTCTTATTTGTAAAAGTATCATGGAGGTTTTTATATTATAAATGGAATTACATTTTGTTATTTTTTATTTAAAAAAATGAATTAATCTTTTTATATTAAATCAAATAGTAAGTTAGTTATTCTTTTAAAATTTCAATCCATTTATATTGTAAAAAGTTGGTCCCTGTATGTTAAAATAATGTATATTAATATGTCACGTGTAATTCTCTAGTTATTTTATCATCACTAATTTTTAACAGTAAAATTACATGGAATTTCTATTAAAAATGATCAATTTACTCTTTAATCTAATATAAAGAAATTAATTTACTTATATTTTTTAAGAAAAAGGGTAAAATGCATTCTGATCTCCATAGTACTTTTAACCTTTCTCTTCTTATTCTTATTGCTATTAGATGGTAGGTCTGGAAAGAAAATAATGATATAAAATCCAATTGAAATGATGATGGAAAATTCAAACAAAAGAAAGAAAAATAGAATTAATGATGAAAGTTTAGTAACATAACAGCAATAATTGCTCAAACAATGCATATTATATATGTATGTAAAGGAGAGTGACATATTATTCCATGAATAATACACTTTATAAAGGATAAATTGTATCACTTTACCCTGATAAAAGCATTGAAAGGCATAAAAGAATACATGATAGCAATCTTAGAGGTTTGGAGCGATGTCCCCAAAATGAAAGGATTCGAGCTGTACTACTTTTGGTAAAGGGTCTAAATCACAACTTTACTAATTTGGAAGGCATCTAGAAAGGACGATTGCTGATGGGAAGGGTAAGACGTCGGTGGTAAGCTCGGAGGAAGTTGCTAAGACGATGGGGAAAAACGTGCCTAATTAATTAAATAATAAATAATCTTTGAAAATATTGTGTTATGTCAAGATTTGTGAGATCAACTATCCTTTTGTGCTATGAAATTTTTGTCTACAAAATGAATTAAAAATGGATCTAATGTCTTTATCATATTAAATTGGATAAGGGTTTAAATAGCAATCTTGATCTAATGTTTTGATTGTTATTTTGTAATTTTAAATTTTCATTATTTAATTTCTAATGATAATATTTATTATATCGACAAACAAAATGAAATAAGAACACAAATTATCTTGTTTCCTAACTTGTTTCGGGCTCATAGAGTTAGATGGTGGCACCGACTTTTGCCAGGAAATTTGAATGTGTATATGATTGTCAACTGAACTAGTCAACAGGGCATACGAAAGCCAATTAGTTGTCCGCCGACTGATCAGTTTTGTTCTCTCTTGTCAAAATGTTGCCTCGCCCATCCCGCGCATTTCTCTTTTTACGATGAATTTGGACACAAAATTTTAGTTATTTGATGTCAGTTGTGGTTTTAGTGTATATATCTTAATTTGTTTATTTTTAATTTTTTGTATTTTTAGAATTTTAAAATTTTAGTGTTAATTAAATTATAGTTATTAAATTAAATTAATTAAATTAAATGTTGTTATTTTTAAAATTTGATACATCGAACGTATTGTTACATGTATAATGTCATGTTAGCTTGTTATTTTCACATATTACTCACAAAAAACTAATTAATAAAAATCAACTGTTGTTTGCATAAGACTGAAATTTCGAAATTAAAAATATATAGCAATTAAGAATGGTCTAGTCAAAGGACATTGACTAAATCTATAACTTTATGCATAATACAAGACTAGTAGTAAAATTTATCTAAACAAAATATAACTACTACCATTTGGTCAAGATTAAAATTTCAAAAATTTCAAAGTACAAGGACAATAATTGATCAAATTGATTTCAAAATTTTAAAAGTACAAGGACAATAATTGATCAAATTAAAATACATGTACAAAATTCACAAATTACGCAAAGTATAAGGTCTAATAGCATAATTCGATCGTCTTTTTATATTATTTTGAATTACTTAGATTCGTATTGTGACTTCATTTTATTTTTGAAAGTATTGGTATTGAGATTTAATAAATTTGATAATTAATGTATTTGCATTGTATTTATATACTAAGTGATATTATAACTATGTTTAAAGTATCAACAAGTAGTCGGAAGAACTGTTAGTGGACTTCTTTCTCAGGTACTTTGACATTGTCGGAAGGGTTTTACTTAAATACCACCTTGGCTTAAAAAGGACTATACTCAAACCGTAAAACTGATAAGGACACTTGTAGCTTATACAAAAAAAATAATTATGTTTAACGTATTTCATATTTATATAAATATGAAGTTTTCATTTGTTGATTATTTATGCTTTTTTTAGACAAAGAGTGTTACAATGTGTTGAGTGGCACTCGGCAGTGCCCATTGTAGTCAACCACTAGGACAATGGAGTTACTTGTCATATTTGGGTAGACAATTTAATGAAGCAAAATCTTTGGACTAGTTATTGTGTTGATATTTTGAAGATACTATAGTCCATCTATGGAAACCAATTGATGGATACTAAAGATTGGATTGGATTCAAATGAATCAAGACAATCCTCATTTTGTGGAGAGTTGGTCAAGATTGAGATACTATTTTTACAAGATCAGTCTTCATTAGATTATGTTATTATTGATTGCTACGTAATTGTTATTTTCAAAGAGTTGCTTTGTATTCAGTTTAGTTTCTATGTTAGCAAGTTGAAACATATACATGCTTGAGAGGCTTGTCTATGTTTTTTGTGTGAGCATATTGAGAGCATTTTGTTTTGTTCATTGAGAATTTGTTTTGAAAGAGTGCAATTGAATTGTAAATTAGACTTTACTGTCTAAATTTTCAAGGGTGAATTTTAGAGGTGAGTGTTCTAGTCTTTAGGTACAAAGGTGAGATTGAGTATGATTCACTTGTTATATTAGTGATTAAGATAGTGGAATTACTCACTGAGATAGGCTCCATAGACGTAGAGAAATTGAATTGTGTAAATAAACCTATTTTTTCTTTGTGTTTTTGTTTGCTTAGTTTTTCACAATGCCAAGACGTAATTGTAACACCTAGATTTGGCGGGTCTTAGATACAAGTGTGTAGAATGAGAGAAATTTGTGAGATGCAGTCCTATCCACCTAATTGATACATTCGGCGCATAGGTTAGGCGTAAAGTTGACAATAAAGTATTATGTAAGGATTGTTCTCTAAATGTGTTGAGTTGTAAGGAAGAAGGGATTGATAAGAATATTTAGGATTTTTGGGTGAATTGGGTTATCGCCAAAGGTATTGTACACCCAGTTTATTGATTTATTATGCTAGTTACGTTCTAACAAGGTATTTACGAAGGGACGAAAGAATAAACCAAAATTTTTAAAAATATTTGATTTCCATTTACAACTATAAACCATTTATAAAGGCAAACTTAAAAGTTTGAGACACATGTAAGGTTCCAATAAGGGCTCAGGATATATATATATCCAGGTTAGAAAATGGAGAGTTTTTTCTTCTTCCTTTCTCGAGAAGTATTGTTACTAGAATCTTAAAGAACTTACAATATTTCTTTCTCCTTTGAGCTAAAGTTGTAGATCTGAATTTTCACCAATGATTTCTCCATGTCAAGAAATAGTTGTTGCTGATTTGTACGATGGAAGTCTGGATCTTGAGTTTTGGACTGCAGAAGGAGAGAATCAGGTGAGTCCCTAAGCTGACTCTTGCATGTATACTGTTTATATGAGATACTTAGTGGAAATTAATTGAACTATGAAATAGAAACTAGAAAAGTATAGTAGGAATATTTTTTAGGAATAACATGTATAGCTTGTATAGAATCTGTCAAGTTTAAGTATGTGATAAATATCCTGATGTTGAAGCATGGTTGCATGGGTTCATCTGGTAAATATGCGAAGAGATGTGAATTAGTTTGGGGTTATGTTAATGCATTAAAGCGTTGAGTCCTAAATGGTGTCAATGCATGAAGAGTCTGTTAAATGAGTCCGTGTTTATTCACCGCGGTAGAGTCTAAAGGGGTCCGTTGGGACTTTAAACATGAACTCTGACAGGAAAAGCCCTTGTGTAACACCCTATACCCGTATCCTACACCGGAACAGAGTACAAGGCGTTATCTAACTTAAACTCATGCTTATTACCAATTCTGAGTCTCCAAGATTTGGACAAATTTAAAACTTTCTTAAGCTTATCAATACATGTTTAATGTGGGCCTAAGAGACCCAAAAACACCAATCGAAAATCATTTGAAAAAACTTGAGTTCTTTAGTCAACTTTAGAAAAAAATGACAATTGACACAAGGGCACACGCCCGTGTGGAAGGGGCAACACGCCCTTGTGTTCAATTTGACATGGTCGTTTGGTTGACCTGTGTGGCTCACACAGCCTAGACAACATAAAGACAGGCCCATGTCTGACACTCATGTGGAATTAATTCCAAATGCACACCTATAGGGGTTTTCACACGGCCTGGCACACGCCCGTGTCCATGGCCCGTGTCCTTTACACGGCCATGACAAGCTCGTGTCCTAGCCCGTGTGCAAAAACTTGGGCATTCTATTTCTGACTCAGTATTTTTTAAGGGTCACACAGTTGAGGCACACGCCTGTGTGCTAGATCGTGCCCTTCACATGACTGAGGCACACGGTCGTGTCTTTGCCCGTGTGTTTACTATCATGCATACTAACTTGAAATTTTTACGTGTAGGGGACACATGTCTGGACAACACTCCCATGGTGCTGGCTATTTGTCACACACGGCCTAGACACACGCCCGTGTGTCTACCCTTGTAGACAAAATCAGGCTATTTACCAAGCCTCTTTGCCACCCTTACTTACACAACCTACACAAAAGCAACCAAAACTAGTACAAGACTATTTCATGAAATAAGATCAACCATAATAGATAACATTTCATTTGTGCATTCTACTCATCCATGAACATAACACCATTTGCATAAATCAAAATGAATATTAGCCATCATTCAAGGCTTAATACAAAATGAGGGATTTATCTCGAGCCAACACATTTGGCCAAGTTAATATTAACACAAAACATAAGTCTAATTCCTTATACATGCCATATTCAAAAATATAAATCAAACTATACCGAATGCTTTGATTGATAGTGTGATCAATATCTCTAACTTTCGTTGATCCCTGAGCTAGATAGGCGGCACTATAAGAAAAAGGAAAGGAGAGGGAGTAAGCATAAAGCTTAGTAAGTTGCATATAAATAAATATACTACAACAATTTTACCATTCATTAACATGCTCATAACACAAAAGTAGGTGCAAGCATAACTTACTCATCATTATCCATATAAACCTCATAGCATATATGAAGCTTATATCTCATACATTTCAAATAGGTACCTCTACCACTCACAATACGGTTATACCATGCTCATTAACTTAAAGTCATACTACTCATTGATTAACCATTCAGAACACTACCGGATATTCATTAAGCTTCAAACGTGGGTAAGATGCCGATGCTATGTCCTAGACACAGTCTTACATTAGCTCATATCTTATGTCAATTCCATGTCCCAGACATGGTCTTACACTGACTATCATCTCGGAGCTGATGCATGTCCCTGACATGTCTTACACTGGCTTACATCTCGAGGTTGATGCATGTCCCAGACATGTCTTACTCTAGCATTCGTCTCGATGCCGATGCCATGTCCCATATTGGTCTTATACTAGCTCTCATAATGTGGCTGATGCATGTCCTATACACGTCTTACACTAGCCCACAATGACCCATATGTCATGGCATGAATATCCGATATATTTCTTAGGTTCAAACGGGAACTCTACTATTTCTATTATCATCATACTTTCTCAATTTCAAAAATCAAGCAATTCAAGCTATATTAATTCAAATAAAATTCAACACATATACATTAGTGATGTGGTTGTATTATTTAAATACAACTTACCTCGGATTACAAAATGCGGCGACTAGTCGATTTAGTCGATTTGCTTGGCTTTCCCCCGGTCTAGATTTGGATTCGACATTTCTTGATCCAAAATAACAAAATGCACTTAGTTAGCCACTTTATCAATCTAGGCACTCTAAAATTCATAATTGGGAAAAATGACCAATTTGCCCTTAGACTTTTGTAAAATGACCATTTTACCCCTAAACCTGAAAATCACTTTTTATCAAATTTCTTCACACCTTAAGCCTACCCGAACCCTTTATAATCTTATGGAAACTCAAAATTCCCACTATTCACACACTTATTATCTATTTTACAACTTATGCAAAATAGTCCTTTTAGGTGTTTTCATGCTAACACCTTTCAAAAAAGTTGTTTATAAGACACCCAAGACTCATTTTCTTCCATAAAAACTCAAAAAAAATTACAAATCCTTTCATGAAAAAACCCTAAACTCTTAATCATTTTGCAAAATAGTACCCTCATTTGAAAGCTTAAGCTTCAAGGGTCTTAAAAGTACAAAAATATTCAATAAAGGGTTGGAAAATCACGTACTTGTGAAGGCTTAAAGTTGCTAAAATTTTTAAGCTCCAAAACCATTATTTTACTGAAAATTTCAGTGGTAGAGAAGAAGATGAGAAGGTGATATCATCTTTCTCTTATTTTATTTCTATTTTAGTCAAAATTGGTCGCCAACCCACCTAATTTTGACCATTTCTCTTTCTTATGTCCCCTATGGCCGGCTAGCATCCTTTATAAGGTCTATTTTCCCTTTAAAGACCCCCAATTAAGGTTTCATGGAAATTTAACACCCTTACTATCAATTTAAGACTTTTGTACTTTATGCGATTTAGTCCTTTTTCTCAATTAAGCTTCTAAATGCTAAAATTGACTCACCAAAATTTTCACATACTTTTAAAATCATGCTAATACATCAAAATAATAATAAATAAATTTTCTTAACATTGAATTTGTGGCCTCGAGGCCACTATTCTGACTAGGCCCTAAATTAGGCTGTTACAGCTTGGGCATGGGACCTTTTGAAAGGGATTAAAGAACAATGATTACTTAATGGGGTTCTTTGTGTGTCCTAGGAAAATGATGGGCAAACCTCACAAAATGTGAGTCTAGGCAAATCCATAACATAAACATGTTAGGAAATGAAATGAAATGAAAGCCTTTGTGATGAATAATGAAATGAAAGCCTTTGTGGCGAATCATGAAATGAAAGCCTTTGTGGCAAATCATGAAATTAAAGGGAATGCCCTTTGTGGCAGATCATGAAGGAACAAACTCTATGGTGAGTCCTACAAGGAAAAATTTTGTGGTGTACTTTGGATGGGCTACTCTTGAGGCATGTTTTACTAAGGCTCTCAGTGATGAACTAGAAGGACGCTCTTTTTGGCGAGCTTTGTATTAAGTAATTGGCGTATTTGGTATGGCTCTTAAGCATAAATAGTGAAATCAATAAGTATTAATGATGTTTTCAGTTGGCATATTTGGTATGGCTCTTAAGCATAAACATATTTTATAAGGCTAAGACTTAGTGGGAGATAGTGAATTGAAGAGATACAATGAAGTAATGAATTAGTATTGAAAATGCATTTCGAATAAGGATGTAAAATTTGAATGATTGAAGGAAATTTTTGTCACATATGTATGTGTTTCTTACTAAATCATGATGAGGAGATGGCTTGAAGATTCAAGAATGTAAGTAAAGTACCAAAGAATGAGTACAAAAGAATTATAATTGAGGATGTAACAACCCGTTTTTAGTCAAATTAGAATAGTGGTTTTTGTACCACAAATATAAGGTCAAAATAATCATTTTATTATTGTATTAATGTCTACAACATGATAGTATGATTGTGTGAAAATTTCGTGAAGAAATTTTATCATTTGAGTGCTTAATTTGATAAAAAGGACTAAATCGCGTAAAGTGCAATAGTGGTGTTCTAATAGCTAAAGGTGTTTAATAGCTATGGAATATTAAAGTGGAGGTCCTTATGTGATAATTAGCCCATTAATATGTTAGTGTATGATAATGACTTGGTAATTTTGAAATTTGTGATAATTTTTAAGGTTAATTTTGTTATTTAGTAAATAAAGGTTAATTAAGTAAAACAAAACAAAATTTTGTTCTCATATCATCTTCTACAACCAAAAATTAGGGCTTAGGAAGCCATTTTTATGCTCAAGCATTCGGTAATCTCTTCCTTGTCTAATTGGTATGTATTTTGTCCCATTTTTAATGATTTCTACGTTTTTTGAGTCATTGTAACTTAATCTAGCTAGCCTAGGGACTAATTTGCAAAATTGTTAAAGGTTTAGGGTTTTTCCATTGATGAATGTACATGTATGTTTATGTTTGATGATAGAAAATGTATGGTTGTTGTTAGATAAAACAACATTTGTAAAGTGATTTTTGGTAAAATTGTCAATTAGGGATCAAATTGGGAAATGTGAAAATATTGTGGTAGAAATGTGAAATAAATGAAAAATATGGGCTTCTATGATGATAAGAGAAATTTGGCTAGCATGGGTAGGGACCTAATTGCATGAATTTGTGTTTTTATGAGTTAAGGACTAATTTGTAAAGATGTTGAACTATTAGGGGAAAAAGTGTAATTTTGCGATAATGTGATTTTTAGGCTAAATTGAATAGAATGAATAATGAATAAATTAAAATTTGATATTATATAGATCAAGAAAAACAAAGTTTGAATCTAGATCGAGGGAAAAACAAAGTATCAAACTAGTCAACCCTATTTCGACGTTCGATGTTTTTGTGTGTAACACTTCAAACCTGGCCTGGATGTTATAGCCGCATCTAGCGATGTCACATTGAAGTGTTTTTCAAAAAATGTGCTATCGTTGTAAAACCCATTCTTTATTTAACCTCTTTGTGTGACTTAAGAGGTTTCGTATCCGCGAGAACAGCTCTGCTTCCACGTGCTGAAGTATTTTAATTCGTCTGTTCAAAAAGTTAATCATATTAAGTTGTCATTACACTTAAAACATTCTTTCTTGCGGAAGCTTTTAAAACCTATTGCGTAAACGTGGTGTTTTGAAAAACATTTATCTTTTTAAAAACCCGCATCCTACTACTAGCAGATATAAATAAAAATAAATAGAACCCCAAATTAGAGATTAAAAATTTAAAGAGGCCTTATTACATTAAAAATACCCAAAATAAAACTACTCACAATTTTAAACCCAACGAGAAAGTCCATGCGGTTGTATGGCCACCCTTGAGTCCCTCGCAGCACCAATCCGCCTAAGCCTGGAGATTACCTGTATAGATAAACAGATGGTTGAGTTATGGAAACTCAGTGTGTAATCCCATATTAAATAACCAAACAATGCATATGTAGTTTGGGCCTAAGCCCATTTCAGTAACGGTTCAGTTTCAGTTAGGGCCTTAGCCTATTACAGTATCGATATCAGTGTGGGCCAGGGCCCATCTCAGTGACAGACAGTACAAATATGCAATCAATAGATCCTACCCAACCAGGCTCTACACTCCATCTCCATCCAACCCTACACTCCATGTGGGGATAAAATCAACCCACCCATCCCTACACTCCAAGTAGTACCGGTTGCGACACTTAACAGTATTTGCAGTAGAGCTGCCAGTACAGTACACTTCCTCCAATCATAACAAACCCATCCCCATACAACATGTCATGCATCATGTAATAATATCATATGTGTGATCAATATATATATAAGATGACAGGCTCAAACTTAGTCATACATCTTATAGCGGCATATCAGTCATTTTACCATGTAGGGGCATTTTAGTCATTTTATCATTTAGGGGGTCTAGATACATTTACCGACCCAATAGTAGGTCTACAGTCATCTCAGGTGACTCGTGCAACCTTAACAGTCAAATAGATATAATGGGCCCACGGCCTATACTGTAGGCCCACGTGGGCCCACACGCCCGTGTGGCCCACGTAGCCTAGAAATGGCCTTGGTTGTGTTGATTACACAGCTTGGCCCAATGTTCTCCACACCTCTATGTGACAAACTCGTGTGGGTTCTACATGCTCGTGGGGCCCACACGACCCATTTTGGCCCAAAATAGCCCAAAACGGCCTAAGCCCATGAAATCGCTCATGGTGGCCTCTACGATCAAGTGTCTATGTTTATGCGTTCAGATTACCATACGAGCGAGTGCACACCCGTGTAGCGTCGACGGTCACTTATTTCGACTTTTGCCGATTTATGATTAAGGTAGTGTTTTTACACACCTTGATGCGAGAGTGCACAAATAGACCGCAAGTGCTCCAACCCTAGATCCAAACACAATACACCATTAGTCCCTTTAACAACAGGATTAAACAATCCTTTTCTATAACACTTATTAAAATGGCTTTTTATCACTTGCCTTGGTCGATCGACTGAGGATCATTCCCTTAATCTGCTGCAAAAGACTGGTTCAAACCCCTTTTAGAAATATCCTACAATCCAACCAAGACTTAACAATCTAAACCATATTTTGATCATACCAAAAGATTGTACTAACCACATAACACTTATCGAAAGAGCCACACTGAGAAAAGGAAAGGAAGCAATCGGCCTATACCCCCAATACAAGCTGAAACACACATCACTATAGAAGCAAAGAGTAGCACCAGCACGTCATTAGCCATAAACAGCAACAAAGGCAAATGTTAGAAGAGTGTTACCACACAGAGAAAAAGAGAGAACAGAGAAGAACCCTGCACCCACTGATTGGTCAAAGCGCAATTGCAAAAGCTGAAAATAAAGTGGAGAGAGGGAGAGATGAGGTATTCAGTAGAAATGGCAAGATGACAAGAGAGGAAATCTGTGAACCCAAAAAGAATCGAATGAGGGGGAGGAAGGTGTGTTCGGCCAAACAAGAAGGTGAAGGAAAAGGAAAGAATTGAGATAGGAAATAATAAGGAGTATTCAGCCAAGATTTGAGAGAGGGAAAGAAGAAAGCAATCGGTTTTAGGGAAGGATAAACCCGGAATAGACCAAATTGAGAAAACCTTGAATGATCTCTAGTAACAATTCATCCCAAAAAAGAAATACGAAAGATGGAGAAGCAGTAAAAACCAAAAGCAGAAATTTGGCATCAATGAGTGAAAGTCTGCTATTGATTGAGACAAAATGGAACTCCCACATTTGGCACAACACTCCCACTCTTCCCAAAATCCCTTAATTCCCTCCTCAATTCACTCAGACCGATAACTCCTCTATCCAAATGCCATATTTCCTCCAAAAATTTGGCTACACAATCTCCACACTCCACAAATACTCCAACTGCCCACCAACATCAGAGTTCCACTGACATTCAACCACTTAAATGGCACAACAACAAAATAAAACACTCCACTACCCACACCAAGATTCGAACTCAGTCCTCTGGCATAGATAACACACCCTTTACCCCCTAGAATAGTCGGCCCTTTTTGTCATAAAATACCCACATTTATTTAAAAGCATACCGACTAGAGAAAAAATTTTAACCAATTAAAACAAAATTTTGTACAAGCCAAGGCTTGAACCCAAGACTTCTCAGACACTTCCCAGAACACTTAACCACTGAAACAGATACATAGTTGTGTCACAAACATACAAAATAAATACTTTAAGATATAGGGCGTTACAACTCTACCCCCTAAAAGATAATTCTGGCCTCGAAATTTACCTGATCAAAATAGATGAGGGTATTATTCTTGCATCATCTCCTCGAGTTCCCACGTGGCCTTCTCGTGCTATGGTTATGCCAAAGTACCTTAACCAGTGGGATAGACTTCTTCCTCAAAACCTTTACATCACGCTCCAATATCTGAAATAATTCCTCCTGAAAAGTCAGATCTGGCTTAACCTCAATCTCCTCAACCGAGATAACATGTGTAGGATCAGAGCGGTAGCGCCTCAACAGAGAGACGTGCAACACATCATGAATCCGGTCCAACTCTGGAGGTAACTCTAACTGATAGGCAACTGGCCCCACATGTTTCAGTATGCGGTAAGGCCCAATGAATCTAAGGCTTAGCTTGCCCTTCCGTCCAAATCTTAGTACTTTCTTCCGTGGCGAGACCTTGAGAAAAACGAAGTCCCTACAGAATACTTAATCTCCATACACTTCAGATCCGTATACGACTTTTGTCTGTCTGATGCCACCTTCAATCGATCCTGAATTAGTCTAACTTTATCCTCGGTATCAGAAACTAATTCAGGGCCCAAAACACGCCGTTCGCCCAACTCAGTCCAACACGAAGGAGTACGACACCTACGACCATATAATGCCTCATAAGGTGCCATCTATATGCTAGACTATAGCTATTGTTATACGCAAACTCTGCTAATGACAAGTAGTCCTTCCAATTGCTTCAGAAATCTATCACACAACTCCTTAACATGTCCTCCAGTATCTGAATCACCCTCTCCAACTAACCATCTGTCTAGGGATGGAACGCAGTACTGAAGTCCAACCTTGTACCCATAGCTTCATGCAGCTTCTTCCAGAGACGAGATGTGAAGCTAGAATCCCCATTAAAAATTATGGAAATCGGTACCTCATGTAGTCTTACTATCTCAGCCACATACAGTTTAGCCAGTTTCTGTAAAGAGTAATCAATACGAACTGGTATGAAATGGGCTGACTTGGACAACCGATCCACGATAACCCATACTGAATCCTTCTTAGTAGGCATTAGGGGCAATCCATAATTACTCTCTCCCACTTCTAAAACGAAATCTTAACTGGTTGAAGTAACGTTGAAGGTAACAGATGTTTAGCCTTAACCTGCTGGCAAGTTAGACATTTGCTCACAAAATCAGTAACTTCACGCTTAAGACCTGCCCACCAATACAACTCGCAAAGGTCTCGGTACATCTTATTTCCACCAGGATGAATGGCATAAGGACTACTATGAGCCTCTCGCAATATAGACTGCCTCAAATCAGTATCCTTCGGTATACAGACTCTCCCATAGAAATAGAGCACCCTTCACTATTCTATCCAAAATCTGATGTGTTACCACTCTCAATTTGTCAAAATCGAGGACCCAGTGACTCATTCTCCAAGTTCTTACCCCTAATCTGTTCAATCCACGATGGTTTAACTTGGAGCTTAGCCAACAAGCTACCATCATTAAATAAACTGAGGCGAGCAAACATCACCCTCAGATCAGTTATAGCCCTACGATTCAGTGCGTCGGCCACCACATTGGCCTTAACAAGATGGTATTCGATCGTATACTCATAGTCTTTAAGCAACTCAATCCATCTACGCTGCCTAAGATTTAACTCCTTCTGAGTGAGAAGATACTTGAGGCTCTTGTGATCCGTGTAAATGATACACTTCTCACCATATAGGTAATGCCTCGAAATCTTCAGTACGAATACCACCGCAGCCAACTCCAAATCATGCGTCGAATAATTTGCCTCATGAATCTTATGCTGACGGGACGCATATGCAACCACCTTACTGTCTTGCATCAACATACATCCCAAACCTACATGTGATGCATCATTGTAGACAGCGAACTCCTTCCCAGACTCTGGCTCTATCAAGACAGGGGCCTCAGTCAGAACTTTCCTAAGCTTCTCAAAACTCTCTTGCTGAGCATCAGTCCAGTTAAATGGCACACCCTTACGCAACAACTTCGTCAGAGGTGCAGCAATTAATGAAAACCCCTCAACAAATCGTCAATAATACCCTACCAGTCCCAGAAAACTGTGAATATTTGATACATTCTTAGGCGACTTCCAATCCAAAACAACATCAATTTTCTGAGGATCCACCCTAATCCCCTCAGCAGATACCACATGGCTTAGAAATGTTACCTCTCGTAACCAAAATTCACACTTACTTAACTTTGCGTACAGTTGTTTCTCCCTTAGAATCTGCAGAACCTCTCGGAAATGTGCATCATATTCATCTTCAGTTCTCGAATACACTAGAATGTCATCAATAATAATCACTACGAATCGATCCAAATAGGGCTGGAACACGCGGTTCATCAAATCCATAAAAGCCGCTGGTGCATTTTTCAGTCCAAACAACATCCCTAGGAAATCGTAATGACCATAACGAGTCCTAAACACTGTCTTGTAAACATCAGTCTCTTTAAGCCTCAGTTGATGATACCCCGATTAGAGATCAATATTATAGAAAATAGGTCATTTATCCTCGATAGGGGGTACTTATTCTTAACGGTCAATTTATTCAATTACCGGTAATTAGCGCACATGCATATGGATCTATCCTTCTTTTTCACAAATAAAATCAGTGCTCCCCATGAAAACACATTCGGTCGAATAAACCCTCAATCTAATAACTCTTGAATCTGAGCCTTAAGCTCCACAAGCTCTTTCGGTGCCATTCTATAAGAGGCGATGGACACCAGAGCTGTACTAAGCAAGAGATCAATCCCAAAGTCAACTTCACAGTTTGGAGGTAACCCAGGCAGCTCATCAGGGAAAACATCTAGAAATTCATTAACTATTCTGATATCCTTAACAGAAGAGCCCTAAGAATCTGAAACACCAATGTCGGCAAAATACGCCTCACAGCCCTTACGAACCATTTCTTGGCCCTTAGTGCAGAAATCATATTTGAAAAATAATTTCGACGCTCTCCAGTTACAACTACCTCATCATCCTCTGCAGTTTTCAGTACGATCCGTTTGGTAGCATAATCCAAGTTCACTTGATGTTTAACCAGCCAGTCCATTCCCAGAATTAAGTCAAATTCTCCAAAAGGAAGTTCCATCAAATCCGCCAAAAAGATAACTCTTTCAACCTCCAAAGGCACATCTCTGAACAATTTATCTACCCTTACATACTGCCTCAATGGACTCAACACAGTAATCTCACTTGCAGTACTCTCAACCAAGATATCCAAAGTCTCAGACACATTACAAGCTATATAGGACTGAGTAGATCCTATATCTATTAGTGCAGTATAAGGTACATTATAGATAAAGAACGTACCTGTGATAACGTCGGGGGCATCACCATCCTCACAGAGACGTGCAACATAGACCAAAGCTGGCTGCCTCGCCTTAGTGCGGCAGCACCTTTGCCCGGTGCCCTCTGACCACGGGTCATACCATTACCACCTCTGGCCTAACCACGACCTCTCAGTGGCTATTGAACACCTCTCGGTGACTGCACCATACCCATACCAGTAGCTTGCATTTGACTGGGCCTCCGTGGACAATCTTTGGTACAATGCTCAAGTGATCCGCATCTCAGACATGCCCCAATCCTTTTCTAATACTCGCCCTGATGGCGTCTCCTATACCAGTATAGGGCTGCGGTCCAATAATAGCAACAGGGGCCCCAACTCTGACAGGCCCATCAACTCTGGCCTTTTTCTTAGGCCTTAAAAATGAACTTCAGGGCTTTGAATCCCTCTTGTTCCTACCTCTCTCCTTTCACGGTTTTGGTGCTCAGCGCGCTTCACATCCTCGATGATTTTTGCCTTATCCACTAAAGCAGCAAAGTCTCACTCCCTCTATGGAGCTATCAAGACCCTTAAACCATTCCTGAGGTCGTCCTTAAAATGAACACAACACTCATATTCAGTTGCCACTATCCCACGCGCATAGCGGCTAAGTCGCAAAAATTCAGCCTCATATTCTGCCACTAATTTATCCTCTTGTGTCAGATTTAGAAACTCTCTCCTTCAGGCATCCACGTAACTAGCGCCCACATATTTTTCTTGGAAAGCGGTCTTGAAGAACTCCTAAGTAAACCGATCAGGCTGAGTGCCCTCTTTAACTGTAAGCCACCACTAGGAAGCCTCATCTCTCAACAGTGACACTGTACCTTTTAGTTTCTGCTCGGGGGTACAATCGAGATCATCCGTGATCCTTTCTATGGCTACAATCCAATATTCAGCTACATTAGGGGCAACTCCAGCAATACCCCTGAATATCTCAACTCCGTTAGACCATAGTTGTTCTGTAACCAACCTACAGCCCACAGTACCAGTATTGGGCCCAACGACCCTCTCCAAAATCTACAACATGGCCTGGGACAATGCATCATCCCCAACTGCACGATCATGAGACCCAGTCTCAGTCACAGGTGAAGCCGGTGTCTCTCTAGGTTTAACGTTAGTCATGTGGCCAAATGACGAAGACCCAGCCCGAGCACCCTCACGGCCTCCACCACGGCCTCTTGTACCCCTTCCACGAGTACCCCTGGTGCTCATTATCGATTTATGCTTTATCTGTGTTAACAAATTTATGTATCAGTTTACAGTTCCAGTGTTTATTAATGGATATTTTATGAAATACAGTATCAGTAATTTAGAGTTCGTTTTCACGGATCACAATCTTACTACAATTTTACTTTACCCTAAATAGAGCATTTCGGTATAGTCTACTACCTTTAGTAGTCTCAGTATTTCAATTAATTAAACAACAGTTTTAGAAGACTTACAGAATCGACGCTGGAGACTTGGTGTACCATACATTCAGTAAAACTTTCCAAAATACTTCAAACCATTTTGAAATAATTCTTTTTGAAATTTAAGTTTTATAAGAAACCCAAATCCACAGATGAGTTTTGTAACCCGAATCTGGCGATGTCACATTAAAATATTTTTCGAAAAATGTGCTATCATTGTAAAACCCGTTTTTTATTTAACCTATTTGTATGACTTAAGATTTATTTTAATTCGTCTGTTCAAAAGTTAATCATATTAAGTTGTCATCAAACTTAAAACATTATTTCTTGCAGAAGCTTTTAAAACCTATTGTGTAAACATGGTGTTTTGAAAAACATTTATCTTTTCAAAAACCCATGTCCTACTGCTAGCAGATATAAATCAAAATAAACAGAACTCCAAATTAGAGATTAAAAATTTAAAGAGGCCTTATTACATTAAAAATACCCAAAATAAAACTACTTATAATTTTAAACCCAACGAGAAATTCCATGCGATTGTGTGGCCACCCTTGAGTCCCTCGCAGAACCGATCCACCTAAGCTTGGGGATTACCTGTATACATAAACAGATGGGTGAGTTATGGAAACTCAGTGTGTAATCCCATATTAAATAACCAAACAATGCATATGCAGTCTGGGCCTAAGCCCATTTCAGTAACGGTTCATTTTTAGTTAGGGCCTTAGCCTATTACAGTATCGATATCAGTATGGGCCAGAGCCCATCTCAGTGACAGTACAGTACAGATATGCAATCAATAGATCCTACCCAACCAGCCTCTACACTCCATCTTCGTCCAACCTTACACTCCATGTGGGGATAAAATCAACCCACCCATCCTTACACTCCAAGTAGTACAAGTTGCGGCACTTAACAGTGTTTGCAACATAGCTGCCAGTATAGTACACTTCCTCCAATCATAACAAACCCATCCTTATACAACATGTCATGCATCATGTCATAATATCATACGTGTGATCAATATATATATAAGATGGCAGGCTCAAACCTAGTTATACATCTCATAGGGGCATATCAGTCATTTTACCATGCGAGGGTATTTTAGTCATTTTATAAATTCAGGGAGTCTAGATACACTTACCAACCCAACAGTAGGTCCACAGTCGTCTCGGGTGACCCGTACAACCTTAACAGTCAAATAGCGATAATGGGCCCACAACTCATACTGTGGGCCTACGTAGCCTAGAAATGGCCTTGGCTATGTTGATTACACAGCCTGACCCAATGTTCTCCACACTTCTATGTGACAAACCCGTTTGGGGCCCACATGGCCCATTTTGACCCAAAACGACCTAAGCCCATGAAATCGCTCATGGTGGTCTCTACGATCAAACGCCCATGTTTATGCATTTGGATTACCACATGAGTGAGCGCACACCCATGTAGCATCGACGGTCACTTATTTCGGCTTTTGTCGATTTATGATTAGGGCAGTGTTTTTACACACATTGATGCGAGAGTTTGCAAATAGACCACAAGCGCTGCAGCCCTAGATCCAAACACATTACACCATTAGTCCCTTTGACAACAGGATTAAACAATCCTTTTCTATAACACTTATTAAAACAACTTCTTATCACTTGCCTTAGTCGATCGACTGAGGATCACTCCCTTAATTCGCTACAAAAGACTGGTCCCTTTTAGAAGTATCCTACAATCCAACCAAGACTTAATAATCTAAACCATATATTGATCATACCAAAAGATTGTACTAACCGCATAACACTTACTAAAAGTGCCACACTGAGATAAGGAAAGGAAGCAATCGACCTACACCCCCAATGCAAGCTGAAAGACACGTCACTATAAAAGCAAAGACTAACACCAACACGTCCCTAGCCATAAACAACAGCAAACGAAAATGTTAGAAGAGTATTACCACACAGAGAAAAAGAGAGAACAGAGAAGAACCCTACACCCACTGATTGGTCAAAGCGCAATTGCAAAAATCGAAAACAAAATGGAGAGAGGGAGAGATAAGGTATTCGGTCAAAATGACAAGATGACAAGAGAGGAAATCTGTAAACCCAAAAAGAATCAAAGCAGGGGGAGGAAGGTGTGTTCGGCCAAACAAGAAGGCGAATAGAAAGGAAAGAATTGAGAGAGGAAAGAATAAAGAGTATTTGGCCAAGATTTGAGAGAGGGAAAGAAGAAAGCAATCAGTTTTGGGGAAGAACAAACCCGAAATAGACCAAATTGAGAAAGCCCTGAATGATTTCTAGTAACTATCCGTCCCAAAAGAAAAATACGAAAGATGGAGAAGTAGTAAAAACCAAGAGCAAAAATTTGGCTTCAAGGAGTGAAAGTGTGCTATTGATCGATTTTGACAAAATGGAACTCCCACAATCGGCACAACACTCTCACTCTTCCCGAAATCCTTTAATTCCCTCCTCAAATCACTCAAACCGATCACTTCTCTATCCAAATTCTATATTTCCTCCCAAAATTCAGCTACACAATCCCTACACCCCACAAATACTCCAACCGCCCACCAGTATCAGAGTTCCACTGACATTCAACCACTTACATGGCACAGCAGCAAAATAAAACACTCTACTTCCCCCAGCAGGATTCAAACCTCTGTCCTCTGGCATAGATAACATGCCCCTTACCCCCTAGACTAGCAGACCCTTTCTGTCATAAAATACCCACATTTATTTAAAAGCCTACTGACTAGAGACAAGAGTTTAACCAATTAATTTTTTTTTTGCATAAGCCAAGGCTTGAACCCAAGACTTCTCAGGCACTTTCCAGAACACTTAACCACTGAAACAGATACACAGTTGTGTCACAAACATACAAAATAAATACTTTAAGATTTGGGGCGTTACATTATGAATCGAGGTAAGTTCTTATGTCAATAAACGTTAATATAATCATATTTTAAATGCTTTATTATTGAATTAATTGTGAATACAATCTTACGAATATGTTCAACAAAGATTCGACAATGTGAAATCCTGGTTGAACCTTAGGAATAGATTAGGATACGAATGACATGTCATTAGGGGTTATGTGTTTGGGTGCTAGTCCTTACGTCCTACCGGTGGCTGAGTTATCCGGTATGTTTTGCGGATTCTCGTCAGCTTGTGTGAGCAGCACCATGTAGCTACATCGTGACCGTTAGCTTGTGTTAGCAGACCCGTTGATAGCTCGATAGTGAGCATTATATGAGATATGAGATTGATATAGCTTCAACTATGTATTGGCACTTAAGGTACGAGATTCCTGAGTATCTGATTTTATTTTAATTGGTTCAACGGGTATATCGAAGATATGAAATGGTGAGAGATAGTTACGTATTAGTATAGGTATGTACAGAAATTTCATATGAGTATTGAATCCATGAAATTGTGAATTCATGATCATTATGTGAATGGAAATATATTAACCTTGTGGTTAAATGGTTTTGTAGTATATTATGCTATATTACTTGAATGGTGAATGAATGGTGAGTTTTACTTATTAATTATACGAGCTTACTAAGCTTTATAGCTTAGTTTTTTATGTTTTATAGTGTTTATCGAAGCTAGCTTGGATTTGGGAATCGTCAGAGATTTCATCACACTATCAAGCTATCACTTTGGTACTTTTGAACTTATATATTTGGTTATATGGCATGTATAGAAATTGTGGTCATTTTGGTATATTTGTTAGTAATGAATTTAGCCATCTGATTTTACTTGTAAATGATAAATTGTTAGTTATGTGTATAGCCATGTGACTTGGCTTATTTTGGCATGCTTGGTGATGTATATATATGTGCAAAAAGGTGTTTTGATATGTTGTGTTATAATTGCCATTTCTATACTTGTTGTGAATTGGTATTTGGAGTATCAAATGGTTGAATTTGAGATTTGTATTCTTGTGGTTTTAGGTAAAGTGATGCATAATTGAAAGTGATCATGTTGCTGTTTTGAGAATGTGAATTTTGGTATGAAATTGAATGGCTTACTGTTATACTTGTGTAACAGCCCAGTTTTAGCTAAATCGGACCATTGGTTTTGGAACCACAAATCTGATGTTGGAAAATTATTTTAATATTATTTTTGGTGTTTATAGCATGATAGCATGTATGTGTGAAAATTTCGTGAGCTAATTTTATCGTTTAATTATTCAATTTGAGAAAAAAAGACTAAATTGCGTAAAATGCAAGGGTTGCATTCTACTTGTTAAAGGTGTCTATTGGCTTTGGCTTTTAAAATGATGGCCTTAAATGGTAATTAGACCATTTTAAATGTTAATGGACATTGATGGGTATAGAATGAATGTTTTAAATGGTTATTAATTAAGGTTATATTTGTAATTTAGTAATTTAACTTATAATAAATAAAACAAAACCAATTAAGGGTTTCTATTATCATTTATTAACCAAAATTAAAAAGAAGAACAAGAAGAACTAGGGTTCTTCATTCGGTTAGACAAGTTCAAGCAATTAAGGTATGGTTTTTGGTCCGTTTTTAATGATTTCTATGTTTTTGAGATCGTTTCTTCGTAATCTAGGTAGCTCGTACCTTTAATTTCAGCACTGTTAAAGATTTTGAGAGTTAGCATTGTTGAATCCATGTGTTTTTTGATGTTTAATGTTGAAATAGTTTTACTAGTTTTGTAAAGTGATTTTTTATGAAATTGCATAATCGGGATTAAATTGTGAAATATGCAAATTGAGTGGTTGAAATGTTAAATAAATGAAAGTTTTGGGCTTTTAGGGACTTACATGTAATTCGGCCAAACTTAGGTTCAATAAAATTATGTGAATTTTGTGTTTTGTGAAATAGGGACTAAATTGATTAAATGTGAAAGTTTAAGGGCTAAAGTGCAAATAGGCCTAAATGTCTGTTTTGGACTAAATTGAATGAGTGGTTGATTAAAGAATATTTAGATCAAGAAAAGAAGAACCCGAAATTAGATCGAAGGAAAGGCAAGATTATCGAGTAATTGACTCATTTCGCCATTTTCATACCCAAGGTAAGTTCGTATGTGATGGCTTCATTTTAAATGTATATTAAATGCTTTGATATTGCCTAAACTGTGATTATGATATTTTCATTAATGTATGAATCATAAATACGACTCTACGAAATTATTTGAAGATGGAATCGATAAGTTAGAAATCCTAGTTGAACCTTAGGAATAGATTTGGATACTTGTGACATGTTATAAAATGATATATCGATTTGGCTTTGGGCCATGCATATCGGATGAGTTGGCTTCGGGCCATGATATTAACAGTTCGGGTGTGAGTTATACCAATTTGGCTTTGGGCCATGCATGTCGGATGTTTTGGCTTCGGGCCATGAAAATAGTTCTTCGGATAAGTTACCTTGATTTGGCTATGGGCCATGGTATAGGTAATTATCGTACGAGACTCATGAGTATCTAATTTTTATTCTGATTGGTTCAACCGGTAAATGAATGATATGGTTGAGAAAGAGGTTAGTACGAGGTGATACAAGTATGTACCAAACCTATTCGAGTATTAAATAGAGAAAGTTCGCTGAGAGGGTATTTAATCATGTTTTGAGCCATGAGAAAGGTTTGTAGTTAATGTGTTTATGGTGATGTTATGTAAAATTAGTAGATCTGTAATTATTTGATGAATTAAGTTATTCATATACGAGCTTACTAAGCTATGAAGCTTACTTTGTGTTATTTTTCTATGTTTTATAGTGAATCAAGGCTAGTTCGGATCCGGGAGTCATCGGGAACATCATTGCACTATCAGACATCTATTTGGTACTTTTGAGTAGTGTATATATGGAATATGGCATGTATAGGTTAGGAATGGTAGTTTGGTTGTGTTTATAGCCATGAGAGTTGGCTTGTAAATGATGCTAATATTGATGTGTATTTAGCTAATAGAAATGGCTTGAAAATGTATATCTTTTGGTTATATATAAAGCCATGAGTGATGGCTCATTTTAGCATGTTTGGTATGAATATGGTTAAGGTTTCATAGCTGCAAATGGTTAATTGCTTTATGGTGTATAATGCTTGAGAAATGCTTTAATGAAGTGTGATTTTAGAAGTTGAGTTGATAAGTATTTGATTAGGTAAATGGTATTGAATTGAGTATTGGAATTGGTTGAAATGGATATTGTATGAATTGTGCATTTGTTTGATGTTTTAGCCGCCTAATTGTGTAATGAAATGGTACCATTTTGATTGTTTAGGCAAGCATGAGTTGGGGTGGCAAATTGGCCTTGCAAATGGCCTATTTTTTTCTACACGGGCAGAGGCATGGGCATGTGTCTTGGCCGTGAGTGACACACGGTCATGTTACACGGTCGAGTGTCCCCTGGTGTTGTTGTTAAATTGAAGTCAGTATGCTCCACACGGTCTCACACATGGGCGTGTAACTAGCCGTGGGGTACAAGTCAGTATACCCCCTCCCCTAATTGGCACATGGTCTAGCACATGGGCGTGTGACTTGGCCGTGTTGCACAAGTCAGTATACCCAACAGTTTTGGCACGGCTTGGCACACTAGCGTGTGTGACCACTTCGAAGGGCACATAGGCTACACACACGTGTAATATCCTGATTTTGGGCCTAGTCAGAATAGTGGTTTCGTGACCACAAAATCCGAGATAGAAATAATTATTTTATGATTATTTTAAGGTCTATGATATGATTGCATGATTGTGTGAAAATTTCGTGAAGAAATTTTATGCATAAAGTGCTTAAATTGAAATTAGGGACTAAATCGAATAATTTGCAAAACTTGTATTCTAGAAGTTTCTAGTATGAAATTGTTTTGAAATATTAATTAGGAGGTCTTAAATAGCAATTTTACCAATTTCTAAGTCTATGGACAAAAATTGGACATGGATGGAATTTTTGGAAAGTTTAGTAGTAAGGGCATTTTGGTCATTTAGGGGTAAAATGAATTAAAATACAAAATTAAAAGCCAATTTTTCTCATCTTCAACCCCATGGCCGAATATAGCAAGGAGAAACCATGGCTATGGTTTTTCAAGCTTCCAAGCTCGATTGTAAGTCCGTTCTAGCATCGTTTTTAATGATTTTTACGTTTTTGGAGTCCCGGTAGCTCGATTTAGCTTATGCTAGCAATAATTTAACCTAGGGTTTATATTTGGAAAAATAACGATAGGTGAAATTTGTGTATTTTGGTGTTTTATGATAGAATATGAGGTTTTAAATTATGTTAGACAACTTGTGCTACTTGGTTTTAAGTGAAAACGAGCAAAATGGCTTAATCGGTAAAAATACCTAATAGTCATAAGTACATGTTAGAGTGAGAATTTGATGTTTCCATAGAAGGGAAAAATGATCAGCATGTTATAAAACATAAGAAAATAGGCTGAAGTTTAATTTACGAGCTTTGGGGCAAAAGTGTAAATATGCAAAAGTTTAGGGGCAAAATTGTAATTTTTCCAAAATATAATTTTGGGTCAATTTGAATAATGTGAGTCCTAATCAGACTATATTTTAAATGATAGAGCAAGGAAAACTGGAATTCAGGCTAAATTGGGGAAAATACCAAGTTGTGGACGAAATGGTAAAAGTAGCCATTTTCGCATACGAGGTAAGTTCATGTGTAAATGTAGTAACATAATTGTCATTTTAAGCAATTTAATGTTGTTTGTATGATATGATGCTGATTATTATCATGAAATATTATGCTTTGTGGTTATTGTTGAATAATATGTAATTATGTGAATTACTTGATGAGTATGAACTATCACCGAAGTATCGGTTCCGATATTCCATGGAAGACAGCATATGTGAGATCGAGGGAAAAAAATCCCGTTTGAACCTTAGGAATAGATTAGGATACAAGTGACATGTCACTAGGATGGTTGAGCATCCGAACTCGTTGAGTTGAGTCCGAGTTCACTTATGGATGCAAATGTCCGAACTCGTTGAGTTGAGTCCGAGTTCGAGAGATGTAACTAGGCATCCGAGCTCGTTGAGTTGAGTCCGAGTTCACTTATGGATGCGAACGCCCGAGCTCGTTGAGTTGAGTCCGAGTTCACTTATGGGCGGGTTACATGGTAGCTTGGCTACATATGTGGCATTTATGTGCAAACTTTCCATGTATCCGAATTATATTCCGATGTGTTCAACGGGTAAAGTTCTACTGATATGGAGTAATACTCAAGATGAAAGGGACGTATTGGTAAGTGTTGTGAAATGGGTACTTTGAACAGGTATGTACTTAACCCTCGGGTTGAAAAATCGATATAACAACAATATGGTAAGATGATAAATGAAAATGTGATATGGATGTCTTGGTGATGATTATGCAAATGATGTTTTATGTTTGCTTATATGGTTATGTTACTTGCTATTTGCATGTGAACTTATTAAGCATTTATGCTTACTCCCTCCTTTTCATTCCTTGTAGTTTTGACAAGCCAGCTCGGAAATCGGGAACGGTCGGAGGCTCACTCACACTATCCGTATACCATCTTGGCATAATGGCTTGTATATTTTGAGTATGGCATGTATAGCATTATAATCATTTTGTATATATGGTCTTATGATATGGTTATTGAGTGGTATGGAAATGCTTGGTAATGATTAGCCATTGGAATGGCTAATCATGATCATATTTGGTGTTATGTATGTCAAATTGCTAGTTAATCCATGGAAACCATGAAATAGGAAATTTTACCATAAAATAGATTCAGATAGCAGTAGTGACGTGAATTTGAAAAATCACTAAAAATATTAGAAATGGAATTAAATAATGAATAAGTTATGGAATCGAAGCTTGATGAGTCTATTTTCATATGGAAGAAGTGAAACAGGTATATGAGCTATATTTTATGAGATGTTTAAATTTTTGTGGAACAGGGCCAGAGCGATTTCTGGATCCCCTATTCTGACTTTTTAAATTCACCATAAATTTTACAAAGATAATTAGAAGTCGTGATTTATATGTACAAATTTCTTATCGAGTCTAGTTTTATTAGAGACAAACGGCATAGTCATTGAAGCTTTTTACAGGGAGATATCTGATTCGTAATACACAGAGGTCAGAATAGTCAAACCCTAAAACAGGGGAGACTTTAACTATTAAACTGTACCAATTGGCCTGACCAAAAATTTTATAAAAAATTAGTAGATAGATATATGAGTCTAGTTTTAGTAAAAATTTACGGAATTGGATTTTGAGCTTCAGAACTCGAGATATGATTTTTAAAGCGACTGTGATGCAGTTAGCCAGCTTGTCTGGAAATTTTAAAATGAATTGTATGAGCTGTTTAAGTAATGAATTAAGTCCGTTAACACCTCGTGTTCGATTCCGGCAACGGTCTCGGGTACGGGGCGTTACATTTAGTGGTATCAGAGCAGGTTTAGTCGGTTCTTGGACTAGCCAAGCATGTGTAAAAGTTTAGCTATACATGCCACTGATTTGTGATAGTGTGATGTCTTCCGACGCGTATGAGTACCGTCTTATTTAGACAGGGTACTCTCCAACCGAGCTGTGCCGACCATGTTCAATGTTATGTGAAGGTATTTGAGTAAAATTATGATTATGATAAGTCTCGGTTCAGAAAAGTATGAAAAAAGGTTTATGATACATATGTGATAAATATTCATATTTGCTTAATGCTCATATGATGTAGTGTATGTGGCTTACTTGATAAGATGAACGGAATAAATAGAAAGTAGTAGAGGTATGAATAAAGGTCATAATATTATGATACGAGTGAAAATGTCCTTGTCTTGATTTGGACGTCGAATGTTGATAAATGTTAATGATATATAATTTTTATGAGATAGAGGATTATAATGAAATGAACTTATCTATGTTAAATTGTTGGACTGAATTATATGATTGTAATGATATGTACATGATGATGCACAAAATGAAAGTTGTGATTGTGATACAAATATCTATTTTTGTTTGGCCTTATATAACGTCATGAGCATGAATTAATTTAATTAAATGAATGGATAAGTAAAGCTGTCTAGAAAACATAGAATGTATGCATAAGTATATTGTCTAAATGGGACAATAGGAAAATTGGTGCAAGCCAACATGAATGAATGACATGATTTTGATGATGTTACTATGATGATGGAAGTTGTGTCATATGTGTATGTATAAGAAAGTCGAGTCTGAGGTCCTACAACCCCTCCCCTTACCGAAGTGGTACTTATAATGGAATTTCATGAGATTTGTATTAAATAAGTTTCTGGTTGAGAACCCAAAGAGTACAATTATAGAATAATTATAAGTATGATTAGAGATTGAAAATGAGCTGATAAGTAAAGTCAGAGCCAGTAAAGTATCGGATTGACGTAAAGATTATTGGAGTTATGCACTGTCCCAGTTAGAAAAGGAATTCTCCTTGGTAAACCGAATTACTCAGGTGCAAGGTTGAGAAAAGTGTAAATCGAAATTTATTCAGAATTGGCCATCTTTAGTGAATGGTTTAATATGAAATTTGTGACGGCAAAACTAGTTGGGGAAATGATAATTGAAATGTGAACTATCTGAGTGTGACAGTTATGACTGGACAGATTTAGCAGTCTCTTTTGAGATGTTCTATGTGTTTACCCGTTCTCAAAAATATTTCTATGGCTATTGATCTTCTGAAGAAATTCTTGTTATATGGGAATGTCTTCTAATTCCAGTGTTGGATGAAAACATTGGTAGTCTGACTGGTTTATAATTTATATTGCTCTATTTCATCGGGTATTCTATTTCATTTCGTCTGATAAGAATTGATGAGAGAATACGTATGATATTATGATTCTGTTTCTTCTACTTGATGCTTCATCTGATATATATGTATGGGAAGATATATTGATCTTGTTATATTTGATTTCAGTGGGATTAAATGATGTTTTCTTCTGGACTTTCTTTCTTTGAAGAATTATCGGGGTATTCCGTATTTTCTCTATGAGTTTGGTTTTCGATTCTCCGGCATAGTATCGTATCTTGGGTTTCTTTATCTCGGATCTCTTTATTCTGGATTTCTTTATTCCGGGTTTCTCTATCTTGGATTTCTTTATTCGGTTTTCTTGTTATCTTTGTTCCATAATTTGTCAATTATGACTCATGTTCGAAGTGGGTTCTTCAACTCGTGATAATCATGTAAAATATGACTATACTTCTAATTTGATCTTAGTAATGTGGTGATTTTAGTATTGGGATTTTTTCTAATTTCTGTGTAATGATTTGACATCAGTAAAGGCATAGGTGATAAAAGCGCGAGTTTCAGTCGGTATGGTAAATTATTTATTTGAAAGATTTTATGTGACAATTATGTCAGGATTATTTTTCCCAAGTCTGATAATAGAATTTCATTTTGTACGGATAAAAGAGTAAATAGTTTGAACGAGAAGTGTATATTTATTAGAAAAGAGTTGGATATTAGTTTAAGTCACTACGAATGATAAGGTTTCCATCTTGTGAAAGCTGAAAAGTTTATTACATGTTGACAGAGTTCGGATAGATGAGAATATTGGTAACCGAAGCGTCTGAACTAGACTAGTCTACATTGAGCAAAGACTTCCTGGCTTTCAGTAATGTATTGTTGTATGAATTGTGATGTGTTTCAAGACAGTGAGGTAATGTGATAGTTTAGAGCATTTGATGTTACATAAAATCGGAGTTGTTAAAGGGGTTAAAGCCGAGCATTGGGATCTATCAAAATTATCCTTGTCAGTGTTGATATTGGGATGGAAATGAGAAGGATTATTCTTGAGGCCATATCAAAATCATTTCTATGACGGAAAGAGGAAAATGTGATGTATCCTATTATTAAATGTTTGGCGAGATCTATAAATCATATCTGTATTGAATGAATTCCTACTCATCAGATTCATGGAATTTCAGGTCTCTTTGATTGTTGGATTTCTTGGAATTCTGGTCTCCATTAAATCCAGTTGAGATCCGGGTTTTATGTCATGATATCATGGGAAACTGAGAAGGGTTGAAAGTTTAAGAACAGTTGAGAGTTGAGACTGTAAGCTTTTAGATCATATGAGAAATTAAAGAGATGTATTGGAGGTACAGTCTAAGTGCAAGTTCTTCGGCACCTAATATGAGATTAAAAGTGAAGACCACTTTTCTGGTAAGATTTTCGGGGACGAAAATCCCTGAAGGGGGGGAGAGTTATAATATCTTGATTTTGGGCCTAGTCAGAATAGTGGTTTCGTGACCACAAAATCTGAGATAGAAATAATTATTTTATGATTAATTTAAGGTCTATGATATGATTTCATGATTGTGTGAAAATTTCGTGAAGAAATTTTATGCATAAAGTGCTTAAATTGAAATTAGGGACTAAATCGAAAAATTTGCAAAACTTGTATTCTAGAAGTTTCTAGTATGAAATTGTTTTGAAATATTAATTAGGATGTCTTCAATAGCAATTTTACCAATTTCTAAGTCTATGGACAAAAATTGGACATGGATGGAATTTTTGGAAAGTTTAGTAGTAAGGGCATTTTGGTCATTTAGGGGTAAAATGAATTAAAATACAAAATTAAAAGCCAATTTTGCTCATCTTCAACCCCATGGCCGAATATAGCAAGGAGAAACCATGGCTATGGTTTTTCAAGCTTCCAAGCTCGATTGTAAGTCTGTTCTAGCCTCGTTTTTAATGATTTTTACGTTTTTGGAGTCCTAGTAGCTCGATTTAGCTTATGCTATCAATAATTTAACCTAGGGTTTATATTTGGAAAAATAACCATAGGTGAAATTTGTGTATTTTGGTGTTTTATGATAGAATATGAGGTTTTAAATTATGTTAGAAAACTTGAGCTACTCGGTTTTAAGTGAAAACAAGCAAAAGGGCTTAATCGGTAAAAATACCTACTAGTCATAAGTACATGTTAGAGTGAGAATTTGATGTTGCCATAGAAGGGAAAAATGATCAGCATGTCATAAAACATAAGAAAATAGGCTGAAGTTTAATTTACGAGCTTTGGGGCAAAAGTGTAAATATGCAAAAGTTTAGGGGCAAAATTGTAATTTTTCCAAAATATGATTTTGGGTCAATTTGAATAATGTGAGTCCTAATTAGACTATATTTTAAATGATAGAGTAAGGAAAACTGAAATTCAGGCTAAAATGGGGAAAATACCAAGTTGTGGACGAAATGGTAAAAGTAGCCATTTTCGCATACGAGGTAAGTTCATGTGTAAATGTAGTAACATAATTGTCATTTTAAGAAATTTAATGTTGTTTGTATGATATGATGCTGATTATTATCATGAAATATTATGCTTTGTGGTTATTGTTGAATAATATGTAATTATGTGAATTACTTGATGAGTATGAACTATCACCGAAGTATCGGTTCCGATATTCCATGGAAGACAGCATATGTGAGATCGAGGGAAAAAAAGCCCGTTTGAACCTTAGGAATAGATTAGGATACAAGTGACATGTCACTAGGATGGTTGAGCATCCGAACTCGTTGAGTTGAGTCCGAGTTCACTTATGGATGCAAATGTCCGAACTCGTTGAGTTGAGTCTGAGTTCGAGAGATGTAACTAGGCATCCGAGCTCGTTGAGTTGAGTCCGAGTTCACTTATGGGCGGGTTACATGGTAGCTTGGCTACATATGTGGCATTTATGTGCAAACTTTCCATGTATCCGAATTATATTCCGATGTGTTCAACGGGTAAAGTTCTACTGAAATGGAGGAATACTCAAGATGAAAGGGACGTATTGGTAAGTTTTGTGAAATGGGTACTTTGAACAGGTATGTACTTAACCCTCGGGTTGAAAAATCGATATAACAACAATATGGTAAGATGATAAATGAAAATGTGATATGAATGTCTTGGTGATGATTATGCAAATGATGTTTTATGTTTGCTTATATGGTTATGTTACTTGCTATTTGCATGTGAACTTATTAAGCATTTATGCTTACTCCCTCCTTTTCATTCCTTGTAGTTTTGACAAGCCAGCTCGGAAATCGAGAACGGTCGGAGGCTTACTCACACTATCCGTATACCATCTTGGCATAATGGCTTGTATATTTTGAGTATGGCATGTATAGCGTTATAATCATTTTGTATATATGGTCTTATGATATGGTTATTGAGTGGTATGGAAATGCTTGGTAATGATTAGCCATTGGAATGGCTAATCATGATCATATTTGGTGTTATGTATGTCAAATTGCTAGCTAATCCATGGAAACCATGAAATAGGTAAAATTTACCATAAAATAGATTCAGACAGCAGTAGTGACGTGAATTTGAAGAATCACTAAAAATATTAGAAATGGAATTAAATAATTAATAAGTTATGGAATCGAAGCTTGATGAGTCTATTTTCATATGGAAGAAGTGAAACAGGTATATGAGCTATATTTTATGAGATGTTTAAATTTTTGTGAAACAGGGCCAGAGCGATTTCTGGATCCCCTGTTCTGACTTTTGAAATTCACCATAAATTTTACAAAGATAATTAGAAGTCATTATTTATATGTACAGATTTCTTATCGAGTCTAGTTTTATGAGAGACAAACGACATAGTCATTGAAGCTCTTTACAGGGAGATATCTGATTCGTAATACACAGAGGTCAGAGTAGTCGAACCCTGAAACATGGGAGACTTTAACTAATAAACTGTACTAATTGGCCTGACCAAAATTCTATAAAAAATTAGTAGATAGATATATGAGTCTAGTTTCAGTAAAAATTTACGGAATTGGATTTCGAGTTTCGGAACTCGAGATATGATTTTTAAAGCAACTGTGATGCAGTTAGCCAGCTTGTCTGGAAATTTTAAAATGAATTGTATGAGCTGTTTAAGTAATGAATTAAGTCCGTTAACACCCCGTGTTCGACTCCGGCAACGGTCTCGGGTACGGGGCGTTACAACACAGGCGTGTGGTTGGCCTGTGACCGAAGTCAGTATGTATGCCCTGTTTTCACACTGCCTAAAACACGGGCGTGTTTGGAGCCGTGTGAGGCACACGACCTGTTCACACAGGCATGTGACCCTTGTTTGTCTGAAATTTTACTAAGTTTTTGAAATTTTTGTATGCTATCAATTTAGTCCCGAACCACTTCTAAAGCATGTTTAAGTCCTCGTAGGCCCTTGTAAGGACAATGTGATTGTATTAAATGATTTATAAGAATGAATACTTTATGGTTGATAAATGTGTGCTATACGTTATGTATTGATCGGTAATACCTCGTAACCCTACTCCGGCGATGGATACGGGCAAGGGGTGTTACAACTTGTGTATCTTGTAATTAATGGTATGGATTTAGCTTGAATTAGGCTTGATTGAGATTGGTTGAAATGCCTACTTATGCAATGCTATATGCCATTTGGTTTGTGTAGGTGATTGAAAGTTTGGGTAAGAAAAATGGTTTGGTAAATAGCCTATTTTTGTCCACACAGGCAGAGACACAGACGTGTGTCTTAGCTATTTGTGGTACACGGTCAAGTGACATGGCTTTGTGTCCCCTAGTGTTTAATTAGAAATCAAGTCAGTATGCTCCACACAGCCCAGCACACGGTCGTGTGACTTGGCCGTGTGGCATAAGTTAGTATACCCTACAGTTTTGGCACAACCTAGCACACACCCTGACACATGGGCCTGTGTGGCCATTTCAAAGGGCACACAGGCTACTCACACGGGCGTGTATGTTGGCCGTGTGACCTAAGATCAGAGAGTTACATGGGGTCGAACACGGGTTGGGACACGGCCATTTGATTACATTTTGAATGTCCACACAGCCTTTAACACGGGCGTGTCTTTGGCTGTGTGAGCTACTAGAACGACGAAAATGTGCAAGTGTACACAATTGCAACAAGTAATAAAGTGACAAGTAAATGTCGAGTTATTGTATCCACAGGGACTGTGAAAAAAACTATGTATGAATTTTATTTAAAACACTAAGATTTTATAAAATGATTTCTTGAACCACAACTATAACAAGCTCGGTTATTACTTTTTCCCCAGCATTCACCGATGTGTCGTCTTCCACACTGATCACACTGAGGCTTTTCGTTCTTTGCATTATCAACACTGGAAACAGATGTAGTTGAAGATTTGAAATTCGACTGCGACCCAGCACGATCTCTGTTCAAATGTCCCACACTAGTCTTTGAACGACTACTATCATCTCTAAATTTCTTTGATCCAGATTGAAATGATTTGCCCAATGATCTCTTTCGTACCTCTCTAGCTTCAAAATCAGCTTTTCTTTTCTCTTTTCCAAGATCTTCAGCTTTACATGCTCGTTCAACAAGCACAACAAATTCTTTGATTTCTAAAATCCTAACTAACAAATGAATATTCTCATTCAAACCATATTCAAATCTCTTGCACATTATTGCTTCTGAAGATACACATTCACGGGCATATTGACTCAACCTTCCAAATTCCCGCTCATATTTTGTGACAGACATACAACCTTGTTTAAGCTTGAGAAACTCTTTGCGTTTCTGATAAATGAATCTTTAACTGATATATTTCTTTCGGAATTCAGATTGGAAGAAATCCCACGTAACTCGTTCACTTGGAACCACAGATGTCAAAGTATTTCACCAATGGTACGATAAAGGGAAACGACACATTTTATGCATTCCTCGGCATTCAATGACAATTCATCAAATACTCGTATTGTGTTTTCTAACCAAAACTCGGCCCTTTCAGCATCATCATTTGTTGTAGCTCGGAACTCTTCAGCCCCATACTTTCTAATCTTGTCAACTAGTGGTCTACTTAACTGAACTGGATTCACTGGTGGCATTATAGGAACTTGAGAAGGACTAACCAAGGGTGGAGGATGTTGTATAGCCGGATTGGTTCTAATATATTGGGTGAACCAACCATTCATCATCTGATAGAAGGCTTGTTCAGCCTCAGTGACAACATTTTCTTTTCCCGGATGATAATCAATCACAAGTTCATAATCTTTTAACAGTTCTAGCCATCTTCTTTGTCGCAAATTCAAATCTTTCTGAGTCATCAAATACTTCAAACTCTTATGATTAGAGTTTACGTGACACTTTTCACCGAACAAGTAATGGCGCCAAATCTTTAGAGCAAAGACAATCGCAGCTAATTCAAGATCATGCGTCGGATAGTTCTTTTCGTGCGGCTTCAATTGTCTCGAAGCATAAGCAATGACTTTTCCTTCTTGTATTAAAACACATCCCAAACCAAATTAATGAAGCATCACTGTAGATCACAAATTCTTTACCCGATTCAAGTTGTACCAATATCGGAGCTTCAGTCAACAAGGTTTTCAACTGATCAAAGCTATTTTGAAATTTTTTAGACCACTCAAATTTCACATCTTCTTGTAACAGTTTTGTCAACGGAGTCGCAATCATTGAAAAACCTTTCACAAATCTTCTATAATAACCAGTTAGTCCCAGAAAACTACGGACTTCAGAAACATTCCTTAGAGGTTTCCAATCTAAAATAGCTAAAATTTTGCTTGGATCAACTCGAATACAAGATACTGATACAATATGACCCAGGAAACCAACTTCCCGCAACCAGAACTCACATTTACTGAACTTCACATACAATTGTTTATCTTGTAGAGTCTGTAGCACTATTCTCAAATGCTCGGTATGTTTGAATTCATCACGTGAATAAATCAATATGTCATCAAGGAATACCACAACAAATTGATCTAAATACAGTCTGAAAATTCTATTCATCAAATCCATAAAGATAGCAGGTGCATTAGTCAATCCGAAAGGCATAACTAAGAATTCATAGTGACCGTACCTCGTTCTGAAAGCAGTCTTCAGAATATCTAAGTATTTCACTCGCAGCTGATAATAGCCTGATCTCAAATCTATTTTCGAAAACATAGCAGCTCCTTTCAACTAATCAAACAAATCATCAATTCGAGGTAGAGGATACTTATTCTTGATAGTCACTTTATTTAACTGACGATAGTCATTACATATTCGCATTGTGCCATATTTCTTTTTCACGAATAGAACCGAAGCACCCCTAAGGTGAGAAACTCAGTCTAGCAAAGCCTCTATCGGTCAACTCTTGCAACTATGACTTTAATTCTTTTAGCTCAGTCGAAGCCATTCTGTATGGAGCTATTGAAATCGGAGTAGTACCAGGTACCAGTTCAATGCCAAATTCTACCTCTCTAACCGGAGGTAATCCTGAAAGTTCTTCAGGAAACACATCAGGAAACTCATAGACAACAGGCGCAGATTCAACTTTCCTTTCTAACATTCTCGAATCAATCACATATGCAAAATAAGCTTCACAACCCTTTCTCACAATACTTAAAGCTTTCATCGAAGATATCACAGCAGGCAATCCATTCAAATCACTAGATTCAATTCTGACTATTGTATCATTCTTGCATTTCAAATCAATAGTTTTCCGTTTGCAATTCACAATAGCATCATGCAAAGTTAACCAATCCATACCCAGAATTATATCAAATTCATCAAAAGGTAATAGCATTAGATTAGCCGAAAAACAAGTGTCTCAAAATATTAACGGACAATTCTTGCAGACTTTATCAACCAGAACACATCTGCCTAAGGGGTTTGAAACTCTAATTACAAATTCAGTAGACTCTACAGGTAAAGTCTTACCGTTCACTAAGTTTATGCATATATACGAATGTGTCGATCCTGGATCTATCAAAGCTTTGCAAAAGTATCATAGAGAGTAAATGTACCCGTAATCACATCTGGTGATGAAGCTTCCTCGCGAGCTCGGATAGCATAGGCTCTGGTATGTGCATGAGCCTTAGATCTAACAGCCGTTTCTTTTGTTCCTCTTTCACTATCGCTTATATTTCCTGAATTTCTAAGAGGTATACCACGAGAAGCGTTACCACTCTACGTCAGATTCTGAATATTATCTTTTTCAGCTAAATGTGGACAATCTTTTATAAAATGATTTCTTGAACCACAACTATAACAAGCTCGGTTATTACTTTTTCCCCAGCATTCACCGAAGTGTCGTCTTCCACACTGATCACACTCAGGCTTTTCGTTCTTTGCATTATCAACACTGGCAACAGACGTAGTTGAAGATTTGAAATTCAATTGCGATCTAGCATGATCTCTGTTCGAATGTCCCACACTAGTCTTTGAACGACTACTATCATCTCTAAATTTCTTTGATCCAGATTGAAATGATTTTCCCAATGACCTCTTTCTTACCTCTCTAGCTTCAAAATCAGCTTTTCTTTTCTCTTTTTCAAGATCTTTAGCTTTACACGCTCGTTCAACAAGCACAACAAATTCTTTGATTTTTAAAATCCTGACTAACAAACGAATATCCTCGTTCAAACCATATTCAAATCTCTTGCACATTATTGCTTTCGAAGATACACATTCACAGGCATACTGACTCAACTTTACAAATTCCCACTCGTATTTTGTGATAGACTGTGACAGCCCTAATGTGACCCTAGTCGGGAAGTGGTTTCGGGACCACTAAACCGAGTCATAAAAATAATTAACCGTCATAATTGATGCTCATTATATGTACATGTGCATGTGTGAAAATTTCATGTTTGAATTTTGTTAATTGTAAGTGAATTTTATCAAATAGGACTTATGTGAGAAAATTTAGAAATGTGCTAGGCAAATGCAAAGTGGCCTATTAATGCATATTGTGAAAATGATGGGTTTGCATGTCAATTTACCCAAATTAAGGCATAGTGGCCGGCCATGCTATGAGTGGAAACATGTCACAAACATGTTATGTTAGTGATGTATGTTAGGAACAATAAAATAAGGAGTATGGGTAATAAAGAAATGGAAAAGAAAAAGAAAGAATGTGTGTGATTGTTTCTCCCCCTCCCCATTGCCGTGAATGTAAGAAAGAAAACAAAAAAAAAGTGTCCATCTTTTTTCATTTCTCTTGGCCGAATGTTCTAAGGAAGAAAGGAAACAAGTTGTGTTCTTTGGTTCTTCTTGGCCGGATTGAGAGGAGGAAGGAAAGAGTGAAGCAATCGGTCATCTTAGGTCGATATTAAGGTAAGGAAGTTGATACTAGTTCTTGAAATCCTAGTTGATTTTGAGTGAGATATCAAGTTATTGTTGGTAACCCATGTTGAAATTGTGATTTTGGAATAAGTAAGGTTTTCGGCTATGGAGATTAATAAGGGTGATGGTTGTGTTTCATGCTAAATCTAGATGAACAATGGTAGTTGCTTACATCTTGATGATTATGAGTTTCTTTCTTGGTTCTACCTTAGATCCATGAAGTATATTTTTATTTGGTGTTGTTGGAAGTATCGGCCATGGTATATCCATAAGTGTGATTTATGCTTATTGCATGGTAGGTAAGATTTATGTTTTGGATATATGTTTAAATTTGGTTATAATAAAAATTTGTGATTCGGCTCTTGCACATATATATATATATGATTGCACATGATGTATTGGTATGACCTATATATTATCTCAAGGTATATACTTACACATGAGGGTGCTTCAGTTATGGATTAAATGATGGATGCGTATTGAGTTGTAATATGTAATGCATTAGTTAGTAAAATGTATGCCATTTATGTGTGGTATTAAGTATATAATCGGCCTCAACATAGACATGCATATTCGGCCATAGGAAGAAGATTGGTGTTGCATGTATTCGGTTAGAGGCAAGCATATTGATGCTTTTGCCTTGGCTTAGAAAATTCGGCCAAGGGGGAATATTAGCTAAAATGTTGAGTTTGATTCATGATTCCATATATATATGTGACTCTAATGCCTAAAGTATATATGGGCTAAGTACCTTGAGGTTTTCTTTTGATGTTCGAATGAATTGTATTAAATTGCTTGATGTGATTAAAAATGCATATGACCATTGTGTAGTTGAGCTAGAAGGTGGCCATATGACCAATCAAACTCCTTGTCATATTCGGCCATAAGCTAGCATAATGAGACTTTAATAAGTTAAATTTGTTTGAATTAGCTCAAGAGCTTAGAGGACCACAGTTGGATAAGGGAAAGGAAAAAGTTATCGAATAGCCGCTAAAAACGTTCGACCACATCCGAGGTAAGTTCTTGAGTAATAGAGCTTAAATTATGATTTGATTAGATCATGTTTTAAGCAAATCAAAATCATGCTCTTTGTGTGTGGCTATTGAGCCGAAATTGCAAGAGTGATAAGTGTCTTGTGTTTGAGTTTTGCTAATGAAAATGAAATACGAATGTGTCATGATTTATTGTTAAATGTGCATGGTTATTCGAATGATGTCCGGGCTAAGTCCCGAAGGCTTTGTGCTAAGTGACCATATCCGGACTAAGATCCGAAGGCATTTGTGCGAGATACTAATTCCGGGCTAAGCCCGAAGGCATTGGTGCGAGTTACTAAATTCGGGTTAAGTCCCGAAGGCATTTGTTCGAGTTACTATAACCGGGCTATGTCCCGAAGACATTTGAACGAGTAGCTATATCCGGTTAAATTCCGAAGGTACGTGATTCGGGAATGAATGATCTTGCTGTAAAAATTTCAGTTAATACGCTTGTAACATCCCAACATTGAGGTATGTTTCGTATGTGCTTTGAATTAGTTGAGCCCTTACAAATAAGTATTCGCTCAGTTGATAAATGAGCTACCGGCCTTTGGCTAAGTTGATCTTTGTATATGAATATAAGGGTTGGTAATGTGAAGTAAGTATGATATTGAAAATTTGTGCATATGAAATTATCTGTTTAGCTACATGAATGCTATACTTTGGTTGTGTCTAAATTCTTTGCTCAAAACTTACTAAGCATTTAATGCTTACTCCGTTTCTTTGATTCTCTGTTTTATAGATTTTGGTTCTTTAGCTATTGGACTCGGGATTTTGAAGTCGAAGTCGCCCACACTATCAAAGCTCCTTTTGGTATACTTTTGGTTGAACTTTGAAATGGCATGTATAGGACCACCCTTTTGTTGTTGGTCATGAACCCTTCGGTATTGTGTAAATTTGGATAGCCATGCGAAAATGGCTTAAATATACTTTGATCATAGCATTATAGTTGTTTTGTATGTTGTCCGTCGAAAGGTATGGAAATGTTGGCAACGGTTAGCCATGGGAATGGTTATTCATGATCACTTTTGATATATGTATGACAAACTCTAGTTGATCCATGAAGGATCATGAAATAGGTAAAGTTTACCTTAAAAATAGATGCTGGCAGCAGCAGTGATGTGGATGTGAAAAATCACTAAAAATAGTAGAAATGGGATTAAATAGTGAATAAATTATGTAATCGAACCTTGATGAATCTATTTTCATAGGAAAGTAACGAAACGTTCATATGAACAGTATATTATGAGATGCTAAAGTTTTCGTGAGACAGGGTCAGAACGGTTTCTGGATCCCCTGATCTAACTTTAGAAATTCATTATAAATTAACCAGAAACATTTAGAAGTCATGCCATATATGTATAGATTCCTCTTTGAGTCTAGTTTCTATAGAAACACCATCAGTATTGAAGCCCTGTACAGGGAGATATCCAAATCGTAATGTATAAAGGTCAGTGTAGTCGCACCCTGTAACAGGGGAGACTTTAACTAATAAACTGTACTAATTGGCCCGACCAAAAATTCTAGAAAAAATATGTAGATGGAAATATGAGTCTAGTTTCAGGGAAAAATTATGAAACTGATTTTCGAGTTTTAGAACTCAAGATATGATTTTTAAGGTGACAGTGACACAGTTAGCCAACTGCCTGAAAATTTTTAAAATGGACTGTAAAAGTAAATGAATTAAGTCGGTTAGCACCTCGTGTTCGACTCCGGGAACGGTCTCGGGTACGGGGTGTTACATAGACTATGACCTTGTTTAAGCTCAAGAAACTCTTTACGTTTCTGATCAATGAATCTTTAATTGATATATTTCTTCCGGAATTCAGATTGGAAGAAATCCCACATAACTCGTTCACTTGGAACCACAGATGTCAAAGTCTTCCACCAATGGTACGATGTATCTCTCAAAAGGGAAACGACACATTTTATGCATTCCTCGGCATTCAATGACAATTCATCAAATACTCGTATTGTGTTTTCTAACCAAAACTCGGCCCTTTCGGCATCATCATTTGTTGTAGCTCGGAACTCTTCGGCCCCATACTTTCTAATCTTGTCAACTGGTGGTTTATTTAACTGAACTAGATTCACTGGTGGCATAACAGGAACTTGAGAAAGATTAACCAGGGGTGGAGGATGTTGTACAGTCGGATTGGTTCTAATATATTGGGTGAACCAATCATTCATCATCTGATAGAAGGCTTGTTTCGCCTCACCATCACGGCTTCTCGTAGCTGGTCGAGAATCAGCTTGCACCGTCCCTTGCGTGGGAGCAGACACATTACTTTCAACATCGTCTGCTACGGCTATTTCGGGATCCATTTGCTATATAAAAGCACATTTCAATGTCAGGATTCATCACACTATCACAGTTCATAAATATGGCATGTATAGCTAGACTCACAAACGCTATGGTAGTCCTAGAACTGATTAAATCATAGCTCTGATACCAATAAAACATAACACCCCTAACCTGTAATCGTCTCTGTAATAGGTTAAGAGGCATTACCGGACTTATAACTCAAATCAGGACCACCATACATCAAATATCATATCATTACTAATAAAAGTCATTCATTCACATTCAATATTCACATAAAATCGAGTATACAATGCTTAAACATGCATTTAGGACCAAATTGATAACATACAAAAAGTTTAGAACTTATAAAAACTTTCAACTTTTAAAAGGTCACAAGTCCGTGTGAATAGGCCATGTGCTTCACATGGTTTAGACACACCCGTGTGTCCAGCCCGTGCCATAACAGAGCATATATACTGGCTTGCCCACACGGCCACAAGACACGCCCGTGTGTCTTGGCTATGGTCGGATCTGACTTGGGCCACATGGCTACCCATACGCCCGTGTTCTTTGACCGTGTTCAAGCCTGACTTACAATTGTAGGGTACCCTAGGGGACACACGACCGTGCAACATAGTCTTCTGTCGCACACGGCTGAGACACACGCCTGTGTCTCTGCCCGTGTGGACAAAAATAGGTCATTTGAATAGCCAATTTGTCACCCCAAACTTGGATCAACCTGCAAGCAAAGAACTAAGTGTTTTTGTATAACCAATTCAGCCAAATTCCACACCAAATCTTAAGCTATTCATCTCATAAAATAGTTACCTAATTCCATATTCATAAACCTTACCAATTCATTCCAAACATGGGTAAATTCATATCAAAACATTTACTTCCATACATCATTCAAACCCGTACTAAACCTACTAAAACTTACCAACAATTACCATTTCTTTTGTCCATCTAAAACATACCACAATTGCATAATAACATCACATACCATAAACGATTATCAACTATGAGTTCAAGCACAAATTAGCTTAATCACATGGCTAAGTATATACATTACAAAACATACTTCCACAACTACTAGCCTATACATGCCATACTTCAAAATATACATTTTCAAAAGTACCGAAATGAGGTTTGGTAGTGTGGTGACGATCCTTGAGAATCCCTGAGCTTGTAGTAGATTTGATATCTATAAAACAATGCAAACACACAAAGTAAGCTTTCAAAAGCTTAGTAAGCTCGTACTAAAATCATCAACAGTATATAAAACATAAATCATCAACACTTAAGTAATTACAATTTCTCAATTCATCTATCAAATCTATACCGACACAATCCATAAGTTCTTACCAATTTAATGAGCTTTATAAACATAATATCATCTATCACATAGGTATCATACTTACCTGAACATTTTTATATTTGTTCATTTTCAATCTCACCTCTTGTTCAAATACTTTAAGACTTTCCAAAATCACCAATGCTTTAAACATCCGCACATTTAGTGCTTAAATGTTAGCCAAAGCTAGAACGTTTCCGCACATTTAGTGCCATCTTAATTACCCGAAACCAAGCAGGTATCGCACACTTAGTGCCCCAAGTAGCCGAAGCTAGTTTAAATCGCACACTTAGTGCCAAATACTTTCAATTCATCATCATATTTATCCAGCTCAATTATATATACATCTATGCATAATCAAAATAGCAATATGTATTTATAATATCATTTTCTATGTACGAACTTACCTCGTACTTGAAGTTGTCGACTCGAACGTTTATTCTATAATATTCGATTTCCCTCGATCTAAATCTGAATTCCTCTTTGTTTGATCTATATGTATTTGAAATTAATCCTTTTATTCACCAAATTATTCAAAATAATCCATATACACACAATTAGGGTATTTTACAAAATAGCCATTACATTTTCACATTTCGACACTTTAGTCCTTAATTCACAAAATCACAAAATACACAAAATTTTCTTGTACACAAGCCTAGCCGAATTCTCCTAACTGTCATACAAATCCATACATTTCATTTATTTCACATTTTAGTCTCCCAAAATAACATTTTTACAATTTAACCCAAAATACTCAATTTCATCAAAAATCCAAATACAAAACATTTAAACCAAACATCAAGCTTCCATAATTCATCAACTAACATCACAAAGCTCATAGTTTCATCAATGAAAAATTTCAAAATCATCCCCAAAAATCAGAAATTGAAGCATGGGTTCGATAGTATATGAGGCAATGATTACAAAAACGTAAAAATTATCAAAAACCGAGCTAATTACATACCTCAATCAAGCAAAGTAAGTGCCGAACCCTAAGCTTGAATTTTTCTTTCTTTTTCTTTGATGTATACGGCCAAACAAGATAATAATGGCCTTATTTTCATGTTTATTTAGTATTAACCCATATTAATTATCAAATACCAATTTTGCCCTTTGTTTAAAACATTTTAATTCATCCATTAGAAGGTCATTTATGACCAATCCCACTAACCATGGTCCAATTACAACATAAGGACTTCAAAAATAAAAAGCCATAGCAAATAGGCACACTTAACATCTAACACACAGCTTTTACCTTTTACGCGATTAGGTCCTTCTTGTAAATTAAACACACAAACAGTTAAATTTTCACATGAGACTTTCACACATGTTAATTCACTTATAATAGGCACGAGAAAATAATATTAAAATATTTTTCTAACTCAGATTTTTCGTCCTGAAACCACTATTTTGACTAGGGTCAAAACTAGACTGTTACACCAAGGCACACGGGCATGTCTCCGGCCTTGTGGTACAAGTCAGTATGTATGCCCTGTTTTCACACAACCTGTGTCACGGGCGTGTCAGGTAGCTGTTTGAGGCACACGGCCTATTCACACGGGCGTGTGACCTATGATTTCATGAAATTTTTTTCTAAGTGTTTGGAAATTTTTACATGTGATCGGTTTAGTCCCGGAACACTCTTAAGCATGTTTAAAGGTCTTGTAGGGCCTTGTAAGGGACATTGTGAATGAATTTTATTTATGATTGTATAAATGTATGTAAATGAGATGTATTGGTCGATAATGCCTCATAACCCTATTTCGGTGTCGGATACGATAGGGGTGTTATATAGCCGAAGATATCTCAATCTCATATCACATATAATGCTCACTCTCGAGCTAATAATGGGACTGCTCACACAGGCTAACAGGCATGACAAAGCTACACGGTGCTGTTACACAAGCTGACGAGAATCTGCAACACATGCCGGATAACTCAGCAACCGGTAGGACGTACAGACCAGCATCCAAATCACATAAACCCTAATGACATGTCATTCCTATACTAATGTATTCCTAAGGTTCAACTGGGATTTCTCAATGTCGAATCTTTGTCGATTATATCCGCAAGATCATATACACAATTTATTCATTATTAAAGCATTTAAAACACAATTACAATAGTGCTTATTAACATACGAACTTACCTCGATTGCAAAAACAAAAAAAATAAGTCGATTAGTCCAATACTTTGTTTTTCCCCATATCTAAATCCAAATTTCATTTTTCTTGATCTAAATGTAATCAAAATTAACTTATTTAGTTATCATTCTATTCAATTTAGTCTAAAATACACATTAAGGCAACCTTACATTTTTTCCCCAGATATTTCAACATTTTTACAATTTAGTCCTTATCTCATAAAAATACAAATTCATGCAATTCAACCTATACCCATGCTAGCCGAATTTCAATTAAATACTTAGCAGCCCATATTTTTCATTTATTTCATAATTTAATCAAAAAAATTTCAACATTTCTTAATTAAATTCGTAAATGTCAATTTTGTCGAAAATCACTTTACAAAATGTTGTTTATCTAACAACAAGCATACATTTTCTATCATCAAACATCAAAATACACACATATTAATCAATGGTAAATTTCTAAACCTTTAACATTTTTGCAAATTAGTCCCTAGGCTAGCTAGATTAAGCTGCAACGATTCCAAAAACATAGAAATCATTAAAAACGAGACAATAACGAACTTACATGCACCTAGTATAGTTGGCCGAACCTTGAACCCTAAAAATGGATTTTCTCCTTTCAAATTTTCGATGAAATTATAATAGGAAGAAGATAATATCAAAGTCTATGTTATTTTACTTAAGATTATTTATTGAATTACATATGTAACCTTGGTTATAAAACATTAAAATTACTAAATGCATGTCCATAAATGTCCATTAGCATTAAAATGGTCTAATTACCAGATAAGGACCTTTAATTTAGAATTTCATAGCTGTTAGACACCTTTAGCTAATAGAACTCAAGTTTTACGCTTTACGCGATTTAGTCCTTTTTATCAAATTAAGCATTCAAATGATAAAATTTCTTAACAAAATTTTCACACAAATATACCATCATGCTGTAGAAATTAAAATAATAATAAAATAAATATTTTGACCTTAAATTTGTGGTCCCAAAACCACTGTTCTGATTTGTCTAAAAACGGGTTGTTACAAGAGAAGTCGAGTTTGCTATTGAATTAGCACCGGGAACATCACTAATATCGATTGCTCCATACAGAATGGCTTTGAAAGATGTGAAAGTATTGAAAGCTTAGTTGCTAGAGTTAACAGATAGAGGTGTTGCACGGCCTAGTTTTTCGCCTTGAAGTGCACCAGTGCTGTTCGTAGAGAAGAAAGATGGATCGATGAGACTATGTATTGACTATCGTTAGCTCAAAAAGGTTGAAATTAAGAATAAGTATCCTTTGCCAAGAATTGATGATTTGTTTGATCAGTTGAAAGGAGTTACAGTATATTCGAAGATTGATATGAGATCTGGCTATTATCAGTTGCGAGTTAAAGATTCAAATGTGTCGAAAACTGCATTCAGAACAAGGTACGGGCATTATGAATTTCTTGTTATACCATTTGGATTAACTAATACTCCTGCAATTTTTATGGATTTGATGAATCGAATCTTCAGATCGTATTTAGACAGATTTGTTGTTGTATTTATTGGTGACAATCTGATCTATTCCCGAGATGAGTCTAAGCATGCTGAACATTTGAGAATTGTATTACAAACATTGAGAGATAAAAAATTGTTTGCTAAATTCAAAAAATGCAAGTTTTGGCTCCGAGAGGTTGGATTTTTAGGACATATTGTTTTAGCGGAAGGTATACGAGTTGATTCGAGTAAGATATCAGCATTTGTTGACTAGAAACCACTAAGAAGCGTGTCTAAAGTCAAAAGTTTTTTGGGATTAGTTGGCTATTATCGTCATTTTGTAAAAGGATTCTCGATTATTGCTACACCGATGACTTGATTGCTACAAAAAGATGTGAAGTTCAAATGGTCCAAGAAATGCCAACTGAGTTTTGAAAAGTTGAAAGCATTGTTAATTGAAGCACCAGTTTTAGTTCAACCTGAGTTGGGTAAAGAGTTTTGAAAAGTTGAAAGCACTGTTAAATGGTTTGGGATGTGTTCTGATGCAAGAGGGAAAAGTGATAGCTTATGCTTCTAGACAATTGAAGCTGCATGAAAAGAATTATCCGACACATAATTTAGAATTGGCTGCTATTGTATTTGCATGAAAATTTGGTGACATCATTTATTCGGTGAGAAGTGTCATATCTTTATTGACCACAAGATTTTGAAGTATATAATGACTTAGAAAGATTTGAATTTATGACAACGAAGATGGCTAAAATTGTGGAAAGACTATGAGTTAGTGATTAATAATCATCCGGGGAAAGCGAATGTATTGTGGATGCTCTGAGTAGAAAATCTTTATTTGATTTACGGGCAATGAATACACAGTTAACTTTGTCTAATGATGGTTCAATTTTGGCTGAGTGAAAAGCTAAATAGTATTTTTTTAGCAAATTTGCAAGGCTCAAAAATGTGATAATGAATTAAAAGCTAAAAGAGTACAATGCAACTCGACTATTGATTTAGAATATCAGATCAGATCCGATGATTGTTTGATGTTCCGAGATAGAATCTGTGTACCAAAGAATTTCGAGCTCATTCAAAAAATTCTACACAAAGCATACAGTGGTTGTTTATCCGTTCATCCGGGAAGTACTAAGATGTACAATAATTTGAAACAGTTGTATTGGTGGTCGGGTATGAAGCGAGACATTTCAGAGTTTGTGTTAAGATGCTTGGTTTGTCAACAAGTTAAAGCCAAACATCAAGTGCCTTCGAGACTACTACAGCCTGTGATGATACCAGAGTAGAAATGGGATAGAGTTACAATAGATTTTGTATCGGGATTACCCCTATCTCCAAAAAAGAAAGATACTATCTGGGTTGTTGTTGATAGACTGATGAAATCTGCACATTTCATTCCAATAAGTACAGACTTTTCACTCAATATATTAGCTGAATTGTAAATCTTTGAGATTGTTAGATTGCATGGGGTGCCAGTTTCTATTATTTTGGATAAAGATCCGAGGTTTACGTCACGATTTTTGAAGAAATTGCGAGAAGCTTTGGGTACGCGGTTGCACTTAAGTGCTGCATTTCATCCATAAACTAATGGTCAGTTTGAGAGAGTAATTCATATTCTCAAAGATATGCTTAGTTGTTGTGTTCTAAAGTTTGAAGGCAACTGGGAAAAATATTTACCGTTGGTTGAATTCATGTATAATAATAGTTTTTAATGGAGTATAAAGATGGCACCGTATGAAGCATTGTATGGTCGCAAATGCCAAACTCCATTGTATTGGACGAAACTTAGTCAGAAAATGATTCATGGGGTTGATTCGGTTAGAGAGACCAAAGAAAAAGTGAAAGTAATTCGCGATTGTTTGAATGCAGCTTTAGATTGACAGAAATCGTATGCAGATTTGAAACGTAAAGATATTGAATTTCAAATTGGCAATAAAGTGTTTTTGAAAGTATCTCCGTGGAAGAAGATTCTTCATTTTGGTCGCAAAGGAAGATTGAGTCCGTGATTTATAGGGCCGTATGAGATTATTGAAAGAATAGGGCCAGTGGCATATCGACTAGCTTTGTAACACCCCAAACCCAACCTAGATGTTATGGCTGAATCTGGCGGTGTCACATTGAAATGTTTTTCGAAACCGTGATTTCATTGAAAAACCCTTCTTACTATTTAAAACTTGTGTAAAGTCTTAGTTTGTGTTCGTTTAATTTCAAAACGTGGTTCATTGGAAAGTTAATCACTTTTAAAAAACGTTATTAATTTCGTTAAAAATCTCTTACAGTTGCGAAAGCTAATTTAAATTAAAGAAGTTTAAAAAATATGTTTTTGGAAACAGTAATTGGTTTGAAAACTCGTCTTTTCCTAGACTAGCAGCTTAAAGTGAGTAATCAAAAGCCCAATTAAAAGTAAATCCCACAAATGGTCTTATTACAAACCAGAAATCCAAAATAAAAAATACCAGTAAGCAATTTAACGTAGCAGTAGAAGCAGTAGTGTGGCCATCTCTGAGTCCCTCGCAGCACCAATCTGCCTAACACTGGGGACTACCTGTACAGTTAAAAACGGGGTGAGTTTACGAAAACTCAGTGTGTAATACCCTTACTGGAGTAACATTCAGTATACAGAAATAGAAATAGAAACAGTTTGGGCCAGAGCCCTTTAAGAGCAACAGTACAATCCAGTTCAGAGCGTAAGTGGGCCAAAGCCCATTACATTATCATTTCTGTCATAGCCCGTAACAAAATCAATTGGGCCTAGCCCATTTCAGTAATAAAAAAAAATGTTTGAATGCATGGATGCATGCTATCCCATCCAACCCTGTACTTGTCTCCGTCCAACCCTGCACTACATGTAGGGAGTAACTCACCCACACCATCCCTACATTTACAATGTTAGCACCGGTTGTAGCACTAACCGAAATCGCAGCAAAGCTACTAGTACATATACAACTTTAAGCTTTCAGTAGCAGTATTATAATTAGCACAAAGCCATTGGTAACTGTCATAAGTTCAGGACATAGCCATCAGCAACGGTAATATAATCGACACACAGCCATGGGTAAATATGATCGACACAGAGTCATCAATAATTATGATAGGCACATAGCCACTGGTAAATATGATTTGCACAAAGCCATAAAGAACATAGCACATAGCCATATTTAGGTTGGCACAGAGCCATAATCAGATTAAGCAGCACTAACCCGTTCATCGGTCCACAATCGTCTCGTTCGACCCGTGCGACCTTAACAGATCAATACTGGATCCACAGTCGTCTCATGAGACCCGTACGATCCTATCAAAACTTCCTCCGTATCAATGTCCCAACCCCATGCAATATGTCATGTATGTCTTGCTCAATCATCACACGTGTATGCAAAATGGCCATGCTCAATAACAATCATATAAACATATATTACAAGCATATCAGTCGTACAACCACCATCAAGTCAGTTAAAGCACAGTTATACAATCACAGTCAAATCAGTCAAATTCATAGTCAAAGTCAGTAATTTACCCACAAGGGCAAAACAGTCATTTTACCCTATAGGGGTATTTTCGTAATTTTACAAACTGGGGATATTTCAGTAATTTTAAAAACTGAGAGTATTTCGATAATTTTACAAACTGGGGGTATTTCGGTATTTTTACAAACCAAGCATATTTCGGTAATTTTACAAGCTGGGGGTATTTTACTAATTTTACAAATCGAGGGTATTTTGGTAATTTTACAAATTAGGAGTATTTCAGTAATTTTACAAACAAGGGGAATTTTAGTAATTTTATAAACTGAGGGTATTTTGATAATTTTACAAACCGGGGGTATTTCAGTTGTAACGCCCCTTACCCGCGTTCAACACCGAAACAGGGTACGAGGTATTACCAGAACATAACACATACCATTAAATAAAACCGAGACAGAAATATGGCATCCAATTAGATCATGAATTTTTATAACATATGCCTTTAACAATATTAGCCAACTTCAATGGCTTTGTACAAAATAATCGGTCAAATACTGTAACCAATATATAAACCTAGCAAATTATGACATGTAACAAAACAACTAAGCCTACTATTCATGCCATAATTCAAAATGTTTAGTTCAAATACCAAAAGTATTGATAGTATGGGCAGATCTTCAACGATCTCTAACTCCAGTGCTAGCTGGATGACACTATAAGACAAAAGAGAGAAAAGAAAGTAAGCTTATAGCTTAGTAAGTAAGTATATAAATAATAAATAAGGAATTTAACATGTTTACAAAACAACTCAATTATATCTATTTTTAATTTCACTATTTACTCCAATTTGATCAAGCTGTCCCTCCTGCATCATGTTTACTGAATAAATCATAACTCGAGTTATGAAACTCGAAATTCAAATCCATAAAATTTCCATGAAACTAGAATCATATAAATTCTTACTAAATTTTTTTTCTAGAATTTGTGGTCCAGCCAATTAGCACAATTTATTAGTTAAAGTTTCCCCTGTTATACAGCTCGACTGATCTAACCTCTATTCACTACGAATTGATTTTCACCCTGTGCAAAAATAAAATAGGCATGAAATTTGTTTCATTTAAAACTAGACTCAATAATTAATCTAGGTATATAAACTATATTTCTTAATTATTTTTGTAAAATTTGTAATTATTTTTCAAAGTCAGAACAGGGGATCACGTAGTCATTCTGAACAAGTCTCACAAAAATATAAATATCTCAAAATATAGGATTCCTTTACTTTCTCTGTTTCTTTTAAATGAAAATAGACTCATTAAGATTTAATTTAATATCTTATTCAGCCTCTAATTAAATTCCTACTATTTTGATTTTTCAAATTCACGTCACTGCAACTATCCAAATAGTTTTATTATCAATTTTGATCTTTCACACTTTAGTTGCATTCATTCCTTATCCTTAACAATTTTTCCTACTTCCAATCACATATCGAGCTTATTACTCATACGTTACACATGTATATACTTACACTTATCATTACAAGGTCATACATAATTTCATTTAGTCGATTTTCCCATTGAACACTTCGGATCGAGTCCCCGATGCTTTGTGGTTTCAGCATGTAGTTCCACCCATCATATAGTTTGGCTCTCTTGTACACATGGTGAACATGAACACTTAGTACCACCCATGTGACCTAGCCACTTTATCTCGTAGCTCTCTTGTCTACATGGTGTCCTTCACCTAGAACCACACATGCGACCTAGCTACATTTATCCCGTAGCTCTCTTGTCTACATGGTATACATCCCGTATCACACATGTGACCTAGCTACCACATAGTATCTCGTAGCTCTCTTGTACACATGATGTGCACTTAGCACCATACATGTGACCTAGCTACATACCATCTGTATCTTTCGATTCCGAAGGTTCAACTAGGAAGTATTTCACTTTCTAATACTTATTTCCGTTCTTCCAATAGTCGATTATGATTCAAAATCAGCTACAATATATAAAATATGCTAAAATATAAAAACGTAAATAAATATAATGTATTATTTACATACAAACTTACCTCGGTGCAAAATATAGAAATTTTGCAATTTAGTCCAAAATCTTTTCCTTCGCCCCTTCGAGGTCGATTCCACGCCTTTCTTGATCTATAACACCACATTTAGCTCTTTTAACACTCATACTATCTATTTCAATCCAAAAATCACATTATCAAAAAATTACGTTTTTGCCCCCTAGCTTTTACAAAATTACAATTTTGTCCCTGGGCTCAGAAATTTAATTTTAGTCCTTATTATTATGTTTTATGACATGCTGAAAATTTTTCTCTTCTATTGCAACATCAAATTCTCACTGTAACATGTACTTATGAACATTAGGTATTTTTACCGATTATGCTGTTTTGCTCATTTTCGCTAAAAATCGTTTAGAAAAGATCGTTCCCCTAACTTCAAACATTCATATTCTACCATCAAACACCAAAATACATGCATATCATTCATGGATAAATTTTTAAACATAAACCCTAACTCGAAATAATGGTAGAAATAGGTAGACCGAGCTACGAGGATTTGAAAAATGTAAAGAACATTAAAAACGGGGCTTGAATGCACGTACTATTGAGCTTGAAAGCTTGGAAAAAACCCTAGCTATGGTGAACATACAAGTTTCGGCCAAGGAAGAAGATGGATGGACAAAATTTTGGCTTATTTTTCCCATTTTATTTCTTTTAATTACCAAATGACAAAAATACCCTTAAGGCCTTTCTTTAAAATTTTGTCCTATTCATGCCCATTTTTTTCCATATAAAGTATAATGGTCTAATTGCCATTTAAGGACCTCTACTTAAAACCCCCATTTCAATCAAGTAATTTATGAACTAGAACACACATTTTTCACCTATTTCAATTTAGTCCTAAACATCAAAGTAAACACCCAATCATAAAATTTTCAACCTCAAATTCGTGGTTTCGAAACCACTGTTCCGTTTTGGCCCTAAATCGGGCTATTACAAGTCTCCTCCCTTTAGGGATTTTCGTCCCTGAAAATCTTACCGGTAAAGAGGTTTGGGTACTGTTTTCTCATGGCTTCCTCCGGTTTCCACGTAGCTTCTTCTACTCCATGTCTTTGCCATAACACTTCCACTAAAGCTATGCTTTTCTTTCTCAACTGTTTCACTTCTCGAGCCAAAATCTTAATCGGTTCCTCATCATAGGTCAAGTCCGATCGAATCTCAATTTCTGTTGGAGAAATCACATGTGAAGGATCAGAACGATAACGTCGCAACATTGATACATGAAACACGTTATGAATTCTTTCTAACTCTGCCGGTAAAGCCAACCGATATGCCACTGGTCCAATCCTTTCAATAATCTCGTACGGCCCAATAAAACATGGACTCAACTTGCCTTTTCGACCAAATCTCAGAACCTTCTTCCATGGTGACACCTTCAAGAACACTTTATCACCCACCTAAAATTCAATCTCTTTTCTTTCTAAATCTGTATATGACTTTTGTCAATCTGAAGCAGCTTTCAACCAATCACGAATTACTTTTACTTTCTCTTCGGTTTCTTTAACTAAATCAACTCTGTGAATCTGTTTCTGACTAAGTTTGGTCCAATATAAAGGAGTCCTACACTTGCAACCATACAAGGCTTCATATGGTGCCATCTGTATACTCAACTGAAAATTTTTATTGTAGGCAAATTCAACCAAAGGTAGATATTTATCCCAACTGCCTTCAAATTCTAAAACACAGCATTTAAGCATATCTTCGAGTACCTAGATTACTCTTTCTGACTGACCATCTGTTTATGGGTGAAACGCGATACTAAAGTTCAATTTTGTACTCAAAGCTTCTTGTAACATTTTCCAGCATCTCGAGGTAAACCTCGGATCTCTATCTGATTTATAGACATAGGTACCCCGTGGAACCTCACAATTTCAGCAATATATAATTTAGCTAATTTATCAAGTGAGTAATCTGTAGTACCGGTATAAAGTGAGCTGACTTTGTTAACCTATCAACCACTACCCAGACAACATCCTTCTTTTTAGGAGTCAAAGGCAAATCGGTTACAAAATCCATGGTAATCCTATCCCATTTCCACTCAGGTACCATCACCGGTTGGAGTAATCCTGAAGACACTTGATGCTCATCTTTTACTTGTTGACAGATCAAACACTTGGTTACAAATTCAGAAATGTCCCTTTTCATGCCTGGCCACCAATTTAACTTCTTTAAATCATTATACATTTTTGTGCTACTAGGGTGAACTGACAAACAGCCACTGTGCAGCTCATGTAATATTTTCTGAATCAATTCATCATTTTTTGGTACACATATCCTATCTCGAAACATCAAACAGTCATCTAGTCCAACTCGAAAATCTGAGTCGTAACTCGATTCGCACTGAGTTCTCTTGGTTCGCAACTCACTATCGTTCTTTTGAGCATCACAAATTAGCTGGAGAAATAACGGTTTATCCCTCATCTCTGCCAAGATTGACCCAGCATCAGACAATGCTAACCTAGTATTCATGGCTCTTAAGGTAAAAAAGAGATTTCCTGCTCAAGGCGTCAGCAACTACATTCGCTTTCCCCGGATGATAATCAATCACTAGCTCATAATCTTTCAATAATTCAAGCCATCTCCGTTGTCGCAGATTCAAATCCTTTTGATTCATCAAATACTTCAAACTTTTGTGATGAGTTAAAATTCGGCATTTTTCACCATACAAATAATGACGCCAGATCTTCAAGGAAAAGACAATAGCGGCCAATTCCAAATCATGTGTAGGATAGTTCTTTTCATGCGGTTTTAACTGTCTCGAGGCATAAGCTACCACTTTACCCTCTTGCATCAGCACACATCCAAGGCCTGTCAATGATGCATCACTATAAATTCCGAACTCCTTCCTTGGCTCGGGCTGTACTAAAGTCAGTGCTTCAATCAATCGTGCTTTCAGCTTTTCAAAACTCTGCTGACATTTATCAGTCCATTCAAACTTAACATTCTTTTGCAGCAACTTAGTCATAGAAGAGGCAATCATCGAAAGTCCCTCGACAAAACATCTATAATACCTGGCCAAGCCTAAAAAGCTTCTAACCTCGAATACATTCTTTGGCGGTTTCCAATCAACGATCGCGAAAATTTTGCTCAGATCCACCCGAATACCATCTCCTGAGACTATATGTCCCAAAAATCCGACTTCACGAAGCCAAAACTCACTTTTTCTAAACTTAGCAAACAATTTCTTTTCTCTCAAGATCTGCAATATGGTTCTCAAGTGTTCGGCGTGCTCAGACTCATCTCGAGAATAGATTAGGATGTCATCTATGAACACTACCACAAACTTATCAAAATATGGTTGAAAGATTCAGTTCATCAAGTCCATGAATATAGTTGGAGCATTAGTTAAGCTGAAAGGCATCACAAGGAACTCATAATGTCCATACCTTGTCCTAAATATGGTTTTTGGCACATCTGACTCCTTAACTCTCAACTGGTAGTAACCGGACCTCAAATTGATCTTTGAAAACACTGTTTCCCCCTTCAACTGATCAAATAAATTGTCAATCCTCGATAACAGGTACTTGTTCTTTATAGTCACCTTATTGAGCTGACGGTAATCAATGCAAAGCCTCATTGAGCCATCTTTCTTCTTTACGAACAATATAGGAGCACCCTAGGGAGAGAAACTCGATCTCACAAATCCCTTGTCTGTTAACTCTTGCAACTAAGCCTTCAATTCTTTTAATTCAGTCGGAGCCATTCTATATGGATCAATTGAGATCGGTGCAGTCCCCAGCAACAAATCAATGGCAAACTCTATCTCTCTGTTCGGAGGCAACCCAGGCAATTCCTCTGGAAATACATCTGGAAATTCACAAACTATCGACATTGATTCAAGCTTCAATTCAGACATCTCAGTATTCATTACATAGGCAAGATAAGCTTCACACCCTTTCCTCATGTATTTCTGTGCAAACATGTACGAAATCACCATAGGCAATTTATTTGATTCATCTATTTCAACCCACAGAATTTTTCCATTTTCACATTTCAACTCTAGTGTTTTCTGTTTACAATTTACCTTGGCATCATTCAATGTCAACTAGTCCATTCCTAAGATAACGTCAAACTCATCAAATGGTAACAGCATCAGATTATCCGGAAAACAGTGACCTTGAATCATTAATGGGAAATTCTTGCAAACCTTATCAACTAGCACATATTGGCCTAAGGAGTTCGACACTTTAATTGCAAACTCAGTAAACTCAACAGGCAACTTCTTATTAGATACTAAATTCAGACAAATATAGGAATGAGTAGACCCGGGATCAATCAATAGCAATAGTATCATAGAGAGAAAATGTACCAGTAATCACATCGGGAGATGATGCATCCTCTCGGGCACATATGGTATAAGCTCTAGCAGGTGCTCCAGCTTCTGATCTCGCCGCTGAATCTTTCATCACAATTTTACTGCTAGCTCCACTTCCAGTATTTCTCAGTGGTCTACCTCTGCTGGCAGTAGTACTCTATCTAGCACTCTGAAAATTTTCTTCTTTAACTTTCTCCGGAAAGTCTCTGATAAAATGCTCGCGAGAACCACACCTGAAACAAGCTCGTTGATTTCCCCAACACTAACCAAAATGTTGCCTACCACATTGCTGACATTCAGGTTTTCTAGACCACACATTACCCACACTTGCCACTGAAGTAGCTTGAGCTTTAGACCCCGAATATGCCTTACCACGATCTCTGTGTGAATCCCTAGCTGAAACTATCATTCGAGGGTTTGTCTCTTTGGACCTCTTTGATTGGGATTGAAATGACTTGCTTCGGCCTCTTTCTGGCATCTCGAGCCTCAATAGCAGCTTTTCTTCTTTCTTTGTTCAATTCTTCGGCTTTAAGAGCTCGATCAACCAATACTACAAATTTTTTCAGCTCCAGAATTCCCACAAGCACTTTAATGTCCTCATTAAGCCCATCCTCAAATCTTTTGCACATAATAGCCTCGGTGGACACACATTCCTGGGCATACTTGTTGAGTCTAACAAATTCGCGTTCATACTCTGCCACAGACATCTTGCCCTGCTTCAATTCAAGGAACTCCTCCCGTTTTTGATCAATAAATCGCTGACTTATGTATTTCTTTCTGAATTCTTCCTGGAAGAAATCCCATGTAACCCTTTCTTTTGGCACCACTGCTACCAAATTCTTCCACCAATGGTAGGCTGAATCTCAAAAGTGATACAGCACACTTTAAGCACTCCTCGGGTGTACATGAGAGCTCATCAAATACACGGATAGAATTTTCAAGCCAGAACTCCGCTTTCTCGGGATCATCATCGACCTTTGCTCTAAACTCTTCGGCCCCTTATTTTCTAATCTTGCCAACCGGAGGCTTGTTCATTCTTACCAAATCTATGCCTTGAGCAGCTACCGGAACCGTCTGACGTATGGGAGGGGGTGGAGGAGGTTGAGCATTTGGGTTTGCTCGAATAAACTCAGTATACCAATTGTTCATCATTTGTAGAAAGGCATCCTGAGCCTCATCTCCCTGTCTCAATGTCTCAGGTCTACTTTCTACAGGTGCGGTCCCTTGTGCAGGAGCCAGCGCATTTCTAGCAGCATCATCAGCCGCAATTGTAACACCCCTATCCCGTAACCGTCGCCGGAATAGGACGAGGCGTTACCAGACAGTTTGGAAGCAGATCAAAACAGTAAAATTTTGAACATTTTTTTTATTTTTCGTGAATAAAGATTGTTCATTTAATTAAATTTCTAAACACAAACAAAGATCAAACTTATAACTTATAAAAGTAGACTTCCAAAGGATGCCATATTCGCATGGCTTATAAACAATAGTTATGATATCATTCTAGTATAATATATCCTATACATGCCATAAGCTAAATCCAAATCACAAGGTTTCCATAATAGTAGATAGTGTGATGAAGTGCTGACGATCCCCGAGCTGGTAATTAGAGTCCACAATCTATAAAACAAAGACAAAAGTCGAACGCAGTAAGCTTACATAAGCTTAGTAAGTCTTAAGTAAAACAATAATTTTTTTTTGCAGAATCAAATTCAATTATCATTTATCACTCGATTTTTCTAATAAATGAAGTCAATCTAGAGCTCCATAACGAACTATAATTTCAATAACCACATCATTTAGTTACCACAAATTATTTCATGATAATGACCAAAATGGTCAAATATTCGTATGCTCACAAGGCACACTTAGCTCATAATTACACTCCAATCTAAATGCCTCTATTATAGTTTAATCGAATACATTCTTATGGCATAACACATTGGCCAAATGTATCATAGTCACATGGACTGTGGTCACATTTGTATTCATACACTTATTCACATATGCATCGCTTTGTATACTTTTGATCTAATCCGAATTGAAAATCACATACAAGTACCTGATACATACCTGGCCAACTTAATGTACTGAACATCTTTAACTGTCGTTTCATTACTAAGCCTCATCGTCTTAGACCTTGCAGAAACCCCGTTTAACAATATCAAGAGATCTCACCATTCCGTCAAATAGTTCAAACCTCATGCATGCATATATAGTTTATCTAGTTCTTCCAAATTTGATTCACATAGTCTTTCGCATCTAGAAACCTCATATCTACTTCTAATTCAATCAATCAAACTAAAATATAATACTTTTACCACGTTTAGTTTCCCTATTTAGAAGCACATAGTAATATCATAATCCATCGTGAATAGATTCATAGAGTCGCTACTCATTTAGCATAACATATACTCTTTCAATAATCATAATCACTTGCTCAAACGTACTCGTTTCATGCACATACATGGATATATATATATAAAACTTAATTCCTTATTTCATAATCGCATCAAAACTTTTGAGTATTTCAACGTGGCATGTATTGAATTACAATATGGGTACGCAAAGAACCAAACATAAACCTTAGCACATATACGTAGGTTGACAAAATACAATCCTTCCCTTGCATTTGTACATCTAGCCGAATACAATTTATTCTCAATTTATAGGGCCTTCTTGGCCGAATATGCACAATTACATATATAAATCTCAGCACATACTTTTCTTTACTTAAAGCTCATACGATAAATTTAAATCAAACACTTTGTCATACTAATAACCATTGACCAAATAGATTATTCCCTTATTTCAAGATATAATAATCATTCCCACATATGTATCGTTCTTTAATACTAATAATTCACCGAATCGTTGGTCAAATGTACACGAGTACATACATGAAAGCTTAGTGTATACTACATTATACAAGCATACCAAGACTGATTAGGTCATCCTCATTTTCGCAATATAATATTCAATCACATATACGTTTTTCTTGAATGCTAGTGATTCACTTTAAGGTAAACTTACAAATGAGGAGGTAATATGTATCTGAACATCTTAAATGTATAGTACTTACTTGATAGTAGCTCACTGCAAACATTCAAGATCATAATCTTACTTAATTCACCAGCATTAAGCCTGCGGGACTTTAAACCCGGATACAATCCCAGCATGAAGCCAGCGGGTCTCTAACCCAGATACAATCTCCGCACAATTCATTTAATATATATATTTATTTAATAACTTTGGCCTCATTAAATATCTAATATTGCACACTTTTCACAATTGGTCATTCGGCCTTGTCACATATTCACTTACACATATATCACATTGGCCATTCGGCCTTATCACATATACACACTTTCACATTCATCACGTTGGCCATTCGATCTTAAGCCAGATATTACGCCTTGTCATTTTATTTCGTCTTAGGTACAAAATCACATTAGTAAATTGATTCAAATACGTAAAATTTTCCATTCGACCTTAAAACATATCATGGCCACATCATATTTTTCAATTTAGCCATTTTTATAATAGTATCCATTAATCAAAACTCAAATTAGGTTTAATTACTTAGAGACTTACCTCGGTATATTAGAACGGTTGAGGATAGGCTATTCGACTGCTTTCTCTTTCCCTTTATCTGATTTAGATCCTCTATGCTCTTGAGCTTAATAAAACAAATAAATTTATTCAATTACTTGTACAATTTTACTATATACGAATACCTATTTATTAAGATTCATTTCAAACTAAATAATAGGCAACTGATCATATATATATATTTTTTCTCCATAGTGATATTCAAACATTATAGCCAAAGAATCATAACTGTCGAATGTTTAACTATGATCGGACATGTGATATTACCCGAATGTCTTAAGCTAATTACCGAACCCATTGCCTCAATTCATGGACATATCGAATAGAGAAATCCTTACTTGAACTATTAGCCAACTTCATCAAATGAACAGTTATACTTAAAATACCACATATACTTTCATGTATACACTTTGTCTTGGCTGAATCTACATCTATCATTTTCCAATGAATAATTCAATTTCATGCCATACTATCATTTCATATTCGAATACTTATAAACTTACAATTTCACAAATTTTAATATCAAAGATCCATCTAACACTCATATATCATTTTATAATATCACAATTTAGAATTCACGTATGGGTTTAATCAATAGCTTATGAGCAACTAAAACAAGTTTTATCCATGTTTACAACATAACCACAAATCCTCTACAAGCTGTTTTCCTGAGCAACAGTCGTTAAATTATTTGTAATTGGGGCTACGAAATTTCAAATTATGTGCCATTAATTTTCCATGAAAATAGACTCATATATCCTCTATCCAAAAAATTTTCAGAATTTTTGGTTTGGCCAATCAATATCAGATTGTTTCTTAAATTTCCCCTGTTTTACTGCTTGACTACTCTAACTACTCTTCACTAAGAATTTAATTTCTCATTGTACAGAATTCAAAATATGTTTTTGTTTATTTTTTTTGAAACTAGACTCATTAAGGAGTCTAAGCATATAATTTATCTTATAATCATTTTTTTACGATTTATAATGATTTTCCAAATACTAAACAGGGAATTTCGGGGCCATTCTGACTCTGTCTCACACAACTTTGAAAATCTCATTATCGGCAACCCCTTTACTTACACAATTTCTTTTATACGAAACTAGACGCATCAAGCTTTAATTACATAATTTATTCAGCCTTTAACTCAACTCCCACAATTTATGGTAATTTTTCCAAAACACGCTACTGCTGCTGTCCCTAGCAGATTTATACAATTTACTCTGTAAGGTTCTCATTCACATAGTTAAAACATAATTTCATATATGCCGTCATTTAGAAAAGTCATTGACCTTAACATATATACATAATTCATATTCATCCAAAATTCACATAGTTTTTGTTATATCTAATTCTAACGTACATAATCATAATTCAATTCAACATTATAAACCATTATCACCCATTTAGCCGATTATAGGGAATTAAACATAATATCTTTAGGATATACCCTACATGGCCGAATATACCACATTAATTTTTTTTTTAACATTACCTATGTAATTACCTATAAGTTCTTATACCTTAAATTTCACACATTTAACCTTTTAGTGCCTATTTATCATTCCTTTGATCTTAACCTAAATGACAACTCCCATTCTTCATATTTCAACCGAATTATTCATAACATCAAGACTAAATTTTTTTTGCACCTTGAACTTCATACATTTATAAAAACTTTCATAACTCATTCGCCCCTATCAAGAACCATTTAACATGCAAGGAAAATAATCATAGAAGAAGAAATTAACATTCTAAATAAGCTCAATTTTTGACCGAATGTACAAGGTGCCTCTAAACTACTACTCATCCCAAAAATCTTTACCCCATTCTAGTCATTCCCCTATTGTTCCATACAACATGAAAATAAGCTCTAATTCTAACACTTAATCATTCGGCATATTGCCCAAATCACCATAAGAAATCTCAACTTTCTTGGCATTACCAAGAGTGCATCCACAATTTAACTTAGCATATTATGAAACCAAATCAACAAATTCAAAGCTTACCTCCTAATAGCCAAAGATGAATGCCGAATTGCTCTAGGTAAATTTTCCCTTCCTTTTTTTTTTTTTTTTTCGGCTTTGAGAGAGGTAGGAGAAGAAGATGAACACCTTCCTCTTTCTTCTCTTTTATTTAATTCATTTTATTTCAATTATTAAATCATTTGTTACTATAAAATTATTTTAAATTTGAATTAGTGAAGCATTGTCATTTCTTGGCCGGCCACTATGTTTATTATGGGTAAATTGACATGCAAAACCACTCTTTTCAATGCATGTACTAATAGACCATTGTAAGATTAACCTATCACTTTCCAACAATGTTTCATATAAGTCCATTTTAATAAATTCACATAAAAATGATCAAATTAATGCACGAAACTTTCACACATGCATTTACTCACATCATAAACACGGAATATAACTTTTAATTTCTTATAAGACTCGGTTTCGTGGTCTCGAAACCACTTTCCGACTAGGGTCGATTTAGGGCTGTCACAGCAGTTCCGTCGGGATCCATTACTATATTAAAACAAAACACAATTTAGAATGACCAGGAGTCACCACACTATCACAGTATATTTATAGCATGTATAGCTAGACTTTTGCACACACTATATTAGTCTGAGAACCAACTAAACCATAACTCTGATACCACTAAATGTAACGCCCCTTACCCACGTTCAACACCGAAATAGGGTACGAGGTATTACTACAACATAACACATACCATTAAATAAAATCGAGACAGAAATATGGCATCCAATTAGATCATGAATCATTATAACATATGCCTTTAACAATATTAGCCAACTTCAATGGCTTTGTACAAAATAATCAGTCAAATACTGTAACCAATATTTTAAACCTAGGCAATTATGACACGTAACAAAATAACTAAGCCTACTAGTCATGCCATAATTCAAAATGTTTAGTTCAAATACCAAAAGTATTGATAGTGTGGGCAGATCTTCAACGATCTCTAACTCCAGTGCTAGCTGGATGACACTATAAGACAAAAAAGAGAAAAGAAAGTAAGCTTATAGCTTAGTAAGTAAGAATATAAATAATAAATAAGGAATCTAATATGTTTACAAAACAACTCAATTATATCTATTTTTAATTTCACTATTTACTCCAATTTGATCAAGCTGTCCCTCCTGCGTCATGTTCACTAAATAAATCATAACTCGAGTTACGAAACTCGAAACTCAAATCCGTAAAATTTCCCTAAAACTAGACTCATATAAATTATTACTAAATTTTTTTTATAGAATTTTTGATCCAGCCAATTAGTACAGTTTATTAGTTAAAGTTTCCCCTGTTATACAGCTCGACTGATCTGACCTCTGTTCACTACAAATTGATTTTCTCCCTGTAAAAAAAGAAAAATAGCCATGAAATTTATTTCATTTAAAACTATTGAGAAATCTAGGTATATAAACTATATTCTTAATTATTTTTGTAAAATTTGTAATGATTTTTCAAAGTCAGAACAGGGGATCAAGTAGTCATTCTGAACAAGTCTCACAAAAATATAAATATATCAAAATATAGGATTCATTTACTTGCTCTGTTTCTTTTACATGAAAGTAAACTTATTAAGCTTTAATTTCATATCTCATTCAGCCTCTAATTAAATTCCTACTATTTTTGGTGATTTTTCAAATTCACATCACTGCGACTTTCCAAACAGTTTTATTATCAATTTTGATCTTTCACACTTTAGTTGCATTCATTGCTTATCCTTAACAATTTTCCCAACTTCCAATCACATATCGAGCTTATTGCTCATACATTACACATGTATATACTTACACTTATCATTACAAGGTCATACATAATTTCATTTAGTCGATTTTCCCATTGAACACTTCGGATTGAGTCCCCGATGCTTGGTGGTTTCAGCACATAGTTCCACCCATCATATAGTTTGGCTCTCTTGTACACATGGTGAACATGAACACTTAGTACCACCCATGTGACCTAGCCACTTTATCTCGTAGCTCTCTTGTCTACATGGTGTTCTTCACCTGGAACCACACATGCGACCTAGCTACATTTATCCTGTAGCTCTCTTGTCTACATGGTATACATCTCGTATCACACATGTGACCTAGCTACCACATAGTATCTCGTAGCTCTCTTGTACACATGATGTGCACTTAGCACCATACATGTGACCTAGCTACATACCATCTGTATCTTTCGATTCTGAAGGTTCAACCAGGAAGTATTTCACTTTCTAATACTTATTTCCGTTCTTCCAATAGTCAATTATGATTCAAAATCAGCTACAATATATAAAATATGCTGAAATATAAAAGCATAAATAAAGATAATGTATTATTTACATACAAACTTACCTCGGTGCAAAATATAGAAATTTTGCAATTTAGTCCAAAATCTTTTCCTTCCCCCCTTCGAGGTCGATTCCACGCCTTTCTTGATCTATAACAACACATTTAGCTCTTTTAACACTCATACTATCTATTTCAATCCAAAAATCACATTATGAAAAAATTATATTTTTGCCCCCTAACTTTTACAAAATTACGATTTTGTCCCTAGGCTCGGAAATTTAATTTTAGTCCTTATTCTTATGTTTCATGACATGATGAACATTTTTCTATTCTATGGAAACATCAAATTCTCACTGTAACATGTACTTATGAACATTAGGTATTTTTACCGATTATGCCATTTTGCTCGTTTTCGCTAAAAATCACTTAGAAAAGATCATTCTCCTAACTTCAAACATTCATATTCTACCATCAAACACCAAAATACATGCATATCATTCATGGGTAAATTTTTAAACATAAACCCTAATGCGAAATAATGGTAGAAATAGGTAGACTGAGCTACGAGGATTTCAAAAATGTAAAGAACATTAAAAACGGGGCTTGAATGCACTTACTATTGAGCTTGAAGCTTGGAAAAAACCCTAGCTATGGTGAACATACAAGTTTCGGCCAAGGAAGAAGATGCAGGGACAAAATTTTGGCTTATTTTTCCCATTTTATTTCTTTTAATTACCAAATGACAAAAATACCCTTAAGGCCTTTCTTTAAAATTTTGTCCTATTCATGCCCATTTTTGTCCATTTAAAGTATAATGGTCTAATTCCATTTAAGAACCTCTACTTAAAACCCCTATTTCAATCAAGTACTTTATGAACGAGAACACACATTTTTCACCTATTTCAATTTAGTCCTAAACATCAAATTAAATACCCAATCATAAAATTTTCAACCTCAGATTCGTGGTTTCGAAACCACTGTTCCATTTTACCCTAAATCGGGCTGTTACATCGGTAATTTTAAACAGTTTGGCCTAAACATGGTTATCGAGCCATTCGAAGGTTTACAGTCGCCCCGAGTGAGTTTTACAACCCTAACGGTCCTATCGGTGAAAATGGGCCCAAGGCCCATTATTCGGCCTAAATGGGCCCACACGCTCGTGTGGCCCAATTAGCCCAGGATTAGCGATGGCTATGTGTACTACACAGCCTAGTCCAAAGTTTGTCACTTATCGAGGATTTTATCCGTGCGGGGCCCACGAGCCCATTGGGCCCACACGACCCACTTAAGCCCATTGAGGCCTAGAATGGCCTATGCCATGTGCGCGACATGGCAAGCCCCACTATTTTCCACCTAACAGTCAGATTTACACAAGCAGGCCCACTGGCCCATCGCCCCATTCGGCCATTATGGCCTAAGCCCAGGAATTCGTTCATGACGGCCTTTTCTGCCATACACCCACGTTTTGTGGGCTCGATTTACCACAAGCCCTTTTTTTTCAACTTTTCAGCTTCTCGGTGTTCAGTATTTCGGCATTTTCTGACCTATGGTCAAATCAATGTGTGTGGATTCACACACTCTTTTGACTTTAGACCGATTATCAAATACAATACTACTACACACCTGATGCGATTTGCTGTAAAACACTATCGAGCACTACAGGACCTGTAGATCCGAACAAGATAGTTCACTACTCCACAATTCGCCGGGGACAATTCTGTAAAAACCCAATACCAACATGAATTTAGATTTCATATCTAAGGGATAAAGAAAAACTTTCCTTTAACACCACCAAAATATAGCCACTTTACCTACCAACCGCATAACAGTAGAGTCGCACTATTCCAACGCTAATCGAGTTGTTCCAACCCTTAACCTTCGCAAATAGAAAAGTCAATCGATTCACCAAAAATACATAAATGAAAAGAATACTTCATAGTTGCAACACTTACCAATAATGCAAGAACCCAAAACAGAGGTGGCAAGTTGCGGCGACGAAAACCAAGGATTAAGGAAGGAATGGCTTATAAGGAAAATCCAAAGCTGTGAGAAGAAAGAAAAAGAAAGTTCAACAGGCAGTTGGCAGAAACAAAAGTAGACAATGAAAAATTGACAAGGGAGAAAGAGGGTGCAAATGTTGCTGTAGGAAAGAACAGAACAAAAAGGGAATTGAAAGAAATTAGCAAAAGTCGGCAAAGAACCCAAATGGCAAACTTGAGAAGCAGAGGGAAACTATTGTCTACAATATTTTTTGGGAAAAGAATGGGAACCGAATTCTTTGAACACAAGATAACAATAACCCACATAAAATACCATATTTTCCTCCTTAAATCTCTCCATAAATCATTCCTTGATTTTCTCCTAATATCTCTCCATGATGTACTCCATAAATCACTCCAACTTCCCATTCAAACTCTCATGACCAATTCAACCTCAAAGTCTTAGTCAAACTCTACTTCCTACACAGATCAAACAGCAAAATAAATACTCCATTGTGCATCCCAAGACTTGAACCTTAGACTTCACAATTACACAACACGCCACCTTGCCACTCTACCACAGGCTTTTCTACGTCATAAATCATCCACAATTATTTATAAAGGCTACATGGCAGAGCCATGGTTCATCCCTTAAAAACCAAAATTTTGCAAGAGCCAAGGCTTGAACCTAAGACTTCTCAGGCACTTCTCAGGACACATAACCACTGAAGTAGGCATTTATTTGTGTCATTCACTTGCACAACTAAATTCCAATTCCTCCGATACACGAAGCCCATTTCTTCTAGGCCCAAAATTCAGGGCGTCAAAAGCTTTACCATTAGAGTTAGAAAAGATTCACAATGTGTTTCATGTGTCGATACTATGCCGATATAGATCAGATCCATCACACATAATTTCTCCAATAGATATTGAAATTTAGCCAAATATGACATATAGCGAAGAACCGATTAGAATTCTAGCTCAAGAGATTAAATACTTAAGAAATAAAAGTATAGCTTTAGTGAAATTACTTTGGAAATGGCACGATGTCAAAGAAGCAACATGAGAACTCAAGGAAGCTATGAGAAAACAATACCCGAACCTATTTTCTAGTGAGATTTTTGAGGACAAAAATTGCTTAGAGGGAAGAGTTCTAACAACCCATTTTTAGTCAAATCAGAACAGTGGTTTTGGGATCATAAATCTGGGTCAAAATAATCATTTTATTATTGTATTAATGTCTATAGTATGATATTATGATTGTGTGAAAATTTCGTGAAGAAATTTTATCGTTTGAGTGCTTAATTTGATAAAAAGGACTAAATCGCGTAAAGTGCAATAGTGGTGTTCTAATAGCTAAAGGTGTCTAATAGCTATGTAACCTTAAAGTGGAGGTACTTATGTGATATTTAGCCCATTAATATGTTAGTGGATGATAATAGCTTGGTAATTTTGAAATTTGTGATAATTTTTAAGGTTAATTTTGGTATTTAGTAAATAAAGGTTAATTAAATAAAATAAAACAAAATTTTGTTCTTATATCATCTTCTACAACCAAAAATTAGGGATTAGGAAGCCATTTTTCTTCTCAATCTTTCATCAATCTCTTCCTTGTCTAATTGGTACGTACTTTGTCCTGTTTTTAATGATTTCTATGCTTTTAGAGTCGTTGTAATTTAATCTAGCTAGCCAGGGACTAATTTGCAAAATTGTTAAAGGTTTAGGGTTTTTCCATTGATGAATGTGCATATAATTTGATGTTTGATGATAGACAATGGTTGTTTTTAGATAAACAACATTTGTAAAGTGATTTTTGGTAAATTTGTCAATTAGGGATTAAATTGAGAAATGTGAAAATTTTGTGGTAGAAATTTGAAATAAATGGAAAATATGGGCTGCTATGTTGATAATAGAAATTTGACTAGCATGGGTAGGGACTTAATTGCATTAATTTGTGTTTTTATGAGCTAAGGACTAATTTGTAAAGATGTTGAACAATTAGGGGTAAAAGTGTAATTTTACCATAATGTGATTTTTGGGCTAAATTGAGTAGAATGAATAATGAAAAGATTAAATTTGAATAGAATGAATAATAAATAATTAACAGAATGAATTAATTGTGAATACGACCTTACGGATATGTTCGACGAAGATTCAGCAGTGTGAAATCCCGGTTGAACCCTAGGAATAGATTAGGATACGAATGGCATGTCATTAAGGGTTATGTGTTTGGGTGCTAGTCTTAAACATTCACAAACATGCAAAACCGGGCCATAAAATTTCACTTAAATTAAGAGCATTCAATCACATGTATAATGTCCCTTACACGAACTACCGAGGCTCTAAACATGCATTAAAGGCAGCTTGGGACTAAATCAAGACCTTTAGAAAGTCTTAGGGAAACTTTAAAAAATTTTCCTGAAATAGGGTCACACGCTCGTGTGGACACAAGGACACGCCCATGTGTCTCCAACACGCCTGTGTCCTTGGGCCATGTAACTCTTTGTTTATAATGTCAGAAAAACAAATTTAGCCACATGGCTAGGCCACACGCCCGTGTGCTAGGCCGTGTCCTCCATACGGTTGAGACACATGGCTGTGTCTTTGCCCGTGTGACTAGTACTTAGGCTATTTTCCAAGCCTTTTGTTACCATTAATCCCTCACATATTTACATGATTTAACATACTTCACTAAGGTATATTATTAACTTTAACATGCTATCATTCACTTATTACACGTACACATATAATATCAAATCTGGACACAACAATTCTATATTCATTGACCTTATCATTTAATGACCACTTTTACCAAACTTTCATAACCATCAATTTATCAAGTAGCTTCAATCAACATCAAGTGTTCAAGTTCAAACATTATCAACTTATTTCCATATTATACATTTACCACGTGGCTATGACCATTTCGATCGGTCAAGAATCACCCATCATGCATATATGTCATAATACCAACCATAAATATCCCACAAGCATAAACACATCATTGCATCACAAGCATTAGAACTTATCATGGCTAATTAGGCTAACAAGCCACAAGCATTACAAGCCACATCTCATGGTTATATACAATGAATCAATATAAGCCAATACATATGGCTAATCATAACAGCATCTATCATAAAACTCAGTCCCTATACATGCCACTCACTTGAAGACATTAAGATTCATCAATACTCCAAAGGAGGTAGCTTGATAGTGTGAGGTTGCCTCTGACGATCTCGAACCCTGAGCTAACCTGTTAACACTAAAGAAATGGAAAGGAGGGAGTAAGCTTAAAGCTTAGTAAGTCCATATGAAAATAATAAGCAAATTATCAACATGATTCCATGGAAATATAATCATAATTTCACTTTTACTTATTTTCTGGTCAAGCTGTTTTCTCGAGTCATAGTTACTAAATTATTTATATCTTGAGCTACAGAACTCCAAATTAAGATCCGTAAATTTTCCCAGAACTAGACTCACTTATCTTCTTACCATTAAATTTTCAGAATTTTTGGTCTACCCAATAAGTACAGTTTATTCTTTAAAGTCACCCCTATTTTGCTGTCTGACAGTTCCGACCCCTCTGAACTAAAAATTAATTATATCTTCGTACAAGATTTGGATAATTTTACTGTTTGTAATGATTTCTGTAAAATTTTTAATGATTTTTCCAAGTCAAAACAGGGGATTCCAAAATCATTCTGACCCTGTCTCATAAAAAATTAAATATCTCATAATATGAAATTCTTTTGCTTACACTGTTTCCTTTATATAAAAATAGACTTAATAAGATTTAATTTCATATCTTATTCAACCTCTAATTAGATTTCCACGATTTTTGGTGATTTCTCAAAGTTACACAACTGCTGCTGTCCAAAACTGTTTTATTACAAAATTCACTCTTACATAATTTCACTTACTCCATTCCATCCTACCGAAAGTTCGCTCAACTATCGAGCACATTACTCATAAATTTCCACAAACATATACTTGCACTTATTCATCACATGGTCATGTTCACATGTATTTTCACTTAGTCGATTTCCCGTTGAACTCATCGGAATAATAACAGATATATGGTTGCATGCACATATTACCACCCTTGTAACCAAAGCTATCTAGTACGCATAGTAGCCTGCACTTAGTACTACACATGCGACCAACAATCTAGTACACGTAGTAGCCTGCAGTTAGTACTACACACGTGATCGAAGTTGTCGGGTACGCATAGTAGCCTGCACTTAGTACTACACATGTGACCTAACTATCTGGTACATGTAGTAGCTTGCACTTAGTACTACACACGTGACCTACAACCATCTTAAAAACATAGTAGCCTACACATAGTACTACACATGTGTTCTCACAATGGATCATTCGTATCATTTCTATTCCGAATGTTCAACCAGGAAATTCCTCACCTTTCAACAGTTAACAAATTCATTCATAGTCTATTCGATTCGTAATTTATATCAAATGATCATTCTATAGGTAGCCACATCTCATATAATAACGAAATATAATAACATAAAAAGAATCGATATATTATTTACATACAAACTTACCTCGAATGTAAGCATGGCTATATATTCCGATTTAGTCCATAATCTCATTCATTTCCAATCTATGCCCGAATCTCATTTTCCTTGATCTATAATATCACATTTAGCTTACTAATTAGTCACATTATTAATATGGGTCAAAAAAGCATATTTTTACAAATTTTCATTTTGACCCCTAAACTTTCACATATTTTTACTTTTGCCCCAAGACTCGTAAAATGATTTTTATCTAATTTCCTTGCATTTTAAGCCTATAAAAATCATTTAAATAACTATAGCAGCCCTTAATTTCCACTAAATCACACTTTTATGACATATTTTGTAACTTTTGCAAAACGGTCCTTTTTGACAATTTCACCGAAAATCAATTAGGAAAAGTCATTTATTACACACCGAGCATTCATTTTCTACCATTAGACATCAAAAGACATGCAGTTCATCAATGGTTAAATTTTTAAACACAAACCCTAGCTCAAAATATGGGTAGAAATGAGTAGATCTTGTTATGAGGATTTCAAAAACATAAAAATCATTAAAAACGAGGCTAGAACGGACTTACAACCGAGCTTGGAAGCTTGAAAAACCCTAGCTATGTCTTCTCCATGTAAGTTTCGGCCATGGGGCAGAAGATGGGCAAAAGTTGGTTTTTAATTTTGTTTTTATTTCATTTTAATTACTAGATTACCAAAATGCCCCTAAATTAAAAATATTTTATTTCACCAATTTCATGTCCATTTTTGTCCAAAAAATTATCCAATGGTCTAATGACCATTTAAGGGCCACCAATTTAAAATTTCATAACAATTAGACATCTCTAACATTTAGAACTCAACTTTTGCACTTTTTACAATTTAGTCCTTTTGACCAAATTGAGTGCCCAAACGTTAAAATTTTCGAACAAAATTATCACGAAATCATCCCGTAAAATTGTAGACCATAAAAATAGAATAAAAATAAATTTTACTGTGTCAGATTTTTGGTCCTGAAACCACTGTTCCGGCTAGGCCCTAATTTTAAAATGTTACAACTCTCCCCCCTTTAGGGATTTTTGTCCCCGAAAATCTTATCAGAAGAGTGGTCGGTTTTCACATAAACTCTACTATCTCTTAATCATTGCTGAAGAACTTTCACTCAGACTATGTTTAATACTTAGCTCTTTAATTTCTCATAGTAAAGTCATGAACAATTTCGTGTTATATGACGCATCAATCGAATCTTGACTTCTATTAGAGAACTCATGTATACAAGGGTTGAACCCATACCGTCATAAAATATGTATATACACATCATACTTGAATCCTCTCGGATTCAAATGGCATAGCCAGCCCGATCATCATGGCCTTAAGTTCTCTATCATTTTATACAGCCCGGCAGTTTACTAGTTCGACCTCTGGTTATCATTAAAATTCAGAGCCTCAATTAGCTTTTTTCAATAATTCACGATATAAATCCCGGATCTCAATCCAATTAACAAAAACTAGCATTTTAAGAATTCAACAATCTCAAAGATACTTAATCCCATTAGTCTGATGAGCGAAAATTCAGTACTTACCGACGTGATTTGCAGATTCATCAATTACTTAACCATAAGTCATATGACATCTTTCTCTTTCAAAGATAGGAATAATTTTGATATGAAATCTATAGTAATCTCATTCTCAGAGATCATACCATAACTATCTTATCATCCTTTAACAAATTAAGTCAGCTACACTATCTCAACTTAAGTTTTTCTATGACAACAGATACTTTAAAATATCACACTGCCCTTCTTGTCTTAAAGCACATCACTGAAAATTGAGAAGTCTTTGCTCAATGCAGACTAACCCAGTTCAAAGGCTTCGGTTAACAATATTCTCATATATTCAAATCATTACCAACATGTAGTAGACCATTCAACTTTCACAAGACAAAAAATTTATCATTCAAAGCAACTTTAAATTGTATCAAAGTCTTCTATAATATATACACTTTCATTCAGACTATCTGTCTTTTACTTGGAGAGATAAAATCTTATTTGCAGACTTGGGAAAAATTTAGGGCATAAATATCCCATTAAATCTTTCAAACAATAATGCATACAAACTGAACAACCAAGTCGGTCTTAATTATTACTTGATAAAGTTTCAGGAAATCCTTCCTTTTAGTTGAAAAAATGATTTAATATGTAATCATGCAAAATTCACTCATCATACTAATCAAAATTCATTTCAATTGCATTAGCTCAAGGTAGTATAAATGTTCACAATAGAAGGCATTAACTTGATTAACTTTCTTGAGAAAAGAAATCCATCATACAAGTTGACACTAGCAATTTCACCACTTATGCCTTTGCCGATGTCAAATCCTTCACGAAGATTTAGAGAAATCCAGATACTAGAATTACCACATTACTATGATCAAACCAAAAGCATAGTCACATTTGACATGATTATCACAACTAAAGAACACGCTGTAGATATGAGTCGTGATTGATAAATTCCAGAATATAGATAACAACAAAACCAGGATTAAGAAGTCCAAAATAGAGAAATCCAAGATAAAGAAATCCAAGATACAATATCATAATGAAAGACCCAGAACAAAGCTCATAAGAAAATATGGAAGATTTCGATAATTTCCTAGAGGAAATAAGTCCAGAAGAATATATCATTCAAGCCCACTGGAATTAAATGCAACAAGGATAATGTACCTTCCCATATATATATATATATATCGAATAGAGCATCCATTAGAAGGAACAAAATCATAACATCATGTACATTATCTCATAAAATCCCAACAGACGGAACGTAATAGAATGCCAGAGGAAAAATAGAGCAATACAGATTATATACCAGTCAAACTATCAATACTTTCGTCTTCTTCCAAGATTAGAAAACATTTTTGCACGATAACAATTTATCTGAAAATAGATAGCCCCAGTAATACTTCTGAGAGCAAATGAACTCATAGAGTACCTCAAGAGAGACAGTCATAATCTGCTTACTATAATTACCACATTCAGATATCTTACATTTCAAGATTTATTCCTCCAACTATTTCTGTTATTACAAATCCCATATTATGATTTTCATTGATGAAGATTGGTTCTGAAGAAATTCCAGTTAATACGTTTCTTGACATCGCACTTTACTAGCTCTGTCTCTACTTATCAATCTAATTAATCTCTGATCATAGTTATAATCATTCTACAACTGAACTCTTTGGTCTCATACTTGTGAGCTTATTCAACATTGATCTTATAAAATCCTTTACAAAACACCACTTTGGTAAATAGGTGGGGTCGTAAGGTCCCTAACTCGTCTCTCATATACATATACATATAACACTATTTCATCATCATAGTAACATTTTCACAAACATATCATCCACTTCTGGAAAATTATTATTCACACCTGTATGGCATGAAACTTCCAATTATCTTATTTAAACCAGTGCATTTATGCATTCATTCTATGGATTCTGAATAACTTTACTTATCCCATTCATTCAATCAAACAAGTCATGCACATAACATCTTATGAGGGCCAAAAACAAACATGGATAAGTATGTCACAACTAAAACTTTTATCTTACACATCATCCTACACATATCATTACCATCATGTAACTCAATTCAATCAATTTTAGCACATTTACTTAAACTGTACTAGTTTGCCCATTATAATTATCCAAACAAGTATACACGAACATTATTCCATTAATAAGGTTGGTGGGTTACCCAAATACATATGTTCACTAGAGCAAATTGATCATATATATCATAGAACTATCAACTAAACATAGATAACCTTATCATAGTGTATTCATTTATCTCATTTAAAAATATCATTGCAATCCGTCAACATTCAATGTTCAATCGGGACAACGACATTTTATCCGTATCATGTTATTATGAACCTTTTATTCATACCTTTATGAATTTCTATTTGTCACATTCACTTAATCAAGTAAATCAAGTTCACAACATCATATGAATATCAAACAAGCATAGGTACTCATCACAACATGAACTTTCATCTCACATGTTATCACATACATATCATGAACTTTTATTCACACTTTTCTGAGTTTAGGCTAACCATAACTGTACTTTACCCAAATGCCTTAGCTTCACATCAAAAATGGTCAGTATAGCTCAGTTGGAGAGCACCTTTGTGCAAAAAGGATGGTTCTCATTCGCGTCGGGAGACATCACACTATCACAGATTTGTGGCATGTATAGCTAGACTCTCATACATGCTAGGTTAGTCCGAGAATCGACTAAACCATAACTTTGATACCACTAAATGTAACACTCCTTTCCCGTATCCGATGCCGGGATAAGTTTTGAGGAGTTACTGGACTTAAACATTCACAAACATCAAAATCGGGCCATAAAATTTCATTTAAATTAAAAGCATTCAATCACATGCATAATGTCCTTTACACAAGCTACCGAGGCTCTAAACATGCATTAAAGGTGATTTGGGACTAAATCGAGAACTTTAAAAAGTTTTGGGGAAACTTAGAAAAATTTTCCTAAAATAGGGTCACACGTCCGTGTGGACACAAGGGCACGCCCATGTGTCTCCAACACGCCCATGTCCTCAGGCCGTGTAACTCTCTGTTTATGACATCAGCAAAACAAATTTAGCCACACGACCAGGCCACACGCCCATGTGCTAGGCCGTGTCCTCTACACGGTTGAGACACATGGCCGTATCTTTGCCCGTGTGACTAGTACTTAGGCTATTTTCCAAGCCTTTTGTTACCATTAATCCCTCACATCTTTACACACATCAAAGATATACATCATTGCATCATTTTAATAATTTAACATACTTCACTAATGTATATTCTTAACTTTAACATGCTATCATTCACTTATTACACATACTCATATGATATCAGATCTAGACACAACAATTCTATATTCATTGGCCTTATCATTTGATGACCACTTTTACCAAACTTTCATAACCACCAATTTATCAAGTAGCTTCAATCAACAGCAAGTATTCATATTCAAACATTATCAACTTATTTCCATGTTATACATCCACCACGTGGCTATGACCATTTCAATCAGTCAAGAAGCACCCATCATGCATATATGTCATAATACAAACCATACATATCCCACAAGCATAAACACATATCGCATCACAAGCATTAGAACTTATCATGGATAATTAGGCTTACAAGCCACAAGCATTACAAGCCACATTCCTGGCTATATACAATGAATCAAATATAAGCCAATATATATGGCTAATCATAATAGCATCTATCATAAAACTAAGTCCCTATACATGCCACTCACTTGAAGAAATTAATATTCATCAATACTCCAAAAGAGGTAGCTTGATAGTGTGAGGTTGCCTCCGACGATTTCCAACCCCGAGCTAACCTGTCAACACTAAAGAAATGGAAAGGACGGAGTAAGATTAAATCTTAGTAAGTCCATATGAAAATAATAAGAAAATTATTAACATGATTCGTATCATTTCTATTTCGAAGGTTCAACCGGGAAATTCCTCACATTTCAACAGTTAACAAATTCATTCATAGTCTATTTCGATTCGTAATTTACATCAAATGATCATTCTATAGGCAACCACATCTCATATAATAACAAAATATAATAACATAAAAAGAATCAATATATTATTTACATACAAACTTACCTCGAATGCGGGCACAACTATATATTCTGATTTAGTCCATAATCTCATTCATTTCCAATCTATGCCCGAGTCTTATTTTCCTTAATCTATAATATCACATTTAGCTTACTAATTAGTCACATTATTGATATGGGTCAAAAAAATCATATTATCACAAATTTTTATTTTGACCCCTAAACTTTCACATATTTGCACTTTTGCCCCAAGGCTCATAAAATGATTTTTATCTAATTTACTTGCATTTTAAGCCTAGTCAAATCATTTTCATCACTATAGCAGCCTCTACTTTCCACTAAATCACACTTTTATGACAAATTTTGTAGCTTTTGCAAAACGGTCCTTTTTCACAATTTCACCAAAAATCACTTAGGAAAAGTCGTTTATTACACACCGAGCATTCATTTTCTACCATTAGACATCAAAAAACATACATGTCATCCATAGGTAAATTTTTAAACACAAACCCTAGCTCAAAATATGGGTAGAAATGATTAGATCTTGTTACGAGGATTTCAATAAAAATCATTAAAAACAGGGCTAGAACGGGCTTACAATCGAGGTTGAAAGCTTGAAAAACCCTAACTGTGTCTTCTCCATGCAAGTTTCGGCCATGGGGCAGAAGATGGGGAAAAATTGGCTTTTAATTTTGTTTTTAATTCATTTTAATTAGTAGATTAGCAAAATGCCCCTAACTTAAAAATATTCTATTTCACCCATTTCATGTACATTTTTGTCTAAAAAATTATCCAATGGTCTAATTAACATTTAAGGGCCTACAATTTAAAATTTCATAACAATTAGACACCTCTAACATGTAGAACTCAACTTTTGCACTATTTATAATTTAGTCTTTTTGACCAAATTGAGTGCCCAAACGTCAAAATTTTCGAACAAAATTTTCACGAAATCATTCGGTGAAATTGTAGACCATAAAAATATAATAAAAACAAATTCTACTATGTCAGATTTTTGGTCCCAAAACCATTGTTCCGATTAGGGCCTAATTCGAGATGTTACACGATGGCTGAATTATCCGGCATGTGTTACGGATTCTCGTCAGCTTGTGTGAGCAGCACCATGTAGCTACATCATGATCGTTAGCTTGTGTGAGCAGACCCATTGATAGCTCGAGAGTGAGCATTATATGAGATATGAGATTGAGATAGCTTCGACTATGTATTGGCACTTAGGGTGCTAGATTCCGGAGTATTTGATATTATTCCAAATGGTTCAATGGGTATATTGAAGATATGAAATGGTGAGAGATAGTTATGTACCAATAAAGGTATGTACAAAAATTTCATATGAGTATTGAATCCATGAAACTGTGAATTCATAATCATTATGTGAATGAAAATATTTTAACCTTTTAAATGGTTTTGTAGTATATTATGCTATATTACTTGAATGGTGAATGAATGATGAGTTTTACTTATTAATTATACGAGCTTACTAAGCTTTATGGCTTACTCTATTTACTTTTCTGTGTTTTTTAGTATTTATCAAAGCTAGCTTAGATTTGAGAATCGTTGTAGATCTCATCTCACTATCAAGTTATCAGTTTTGTATTTTTGAACTTATGTATTTGGTTATACGACATGTATAAGAATTGTGTTCATTTTGGTACATTTGTTAGTAATGAATTTAGCTATTTAATTTGGCTTGTAAATGATGAACGATTAGTTATGTTTATAGCCATGTGACTTGGCTTATTTTGGCTTGCTTGGTGATGTATATATATGTGCAAAAAGGCCTTTTGATATGTTGTGTATAATTTTCATTTATATGCTTATTATGAATTGGTATTTGGAGTATCAAATGGTTGAATTTGAGATTTGTATGCTTGTGGTTTTAGGAAAAGTGATGCATAATTGAAAGTGACCATATTGATGTTTTGAGAATTTGAATTTTGGTATGAAATTGAATGTCTTATTGTGATACTTGTGTATCTTGTGATTAATGGTATGGATTTAGCATGAATTAGGCTTGATTGAGGTTGGTTGAAATGCCTATTTATGTAATGTTATATGCCATTTGGTTTGTGTAGGTGATTGAAAGTTTGGGTGAGAAAAATGGTTTGGTAAATAGCCAATTTTTGTCCACACGGGCAGAGACACGGGCGTGTGTCTCAGTTGTTTGTGACATGCGATCAAGTGACACAGCTGTGTGTCCCTTAGTGTTTAATTAGAAATCAAGTCAGTATGCTCCACAAGGCCCAGCACACGGGCATGTAACTTGGCCGTGCAGCATAAGTCAGTATACCCTATAGTTTTGGCATGGCCTAGCACACGGCCTGGCACATGGGTGTGTGTGGCCATTTTGAAGGGCACACAGGCTAGTCACACGGGCGTGTATGTTGGCCGTGTGACTTAAGTCAGAGAGTTACACGGGGTTAGACACAGGCTGAGACATGGCCATGTGATCCCATTTCGAATGTCCACACAGCTTGTGACACGGGCGTGTCTTTGGCTGTGTGAGACCACGGGCGTGTGTCCCTTATATTTTATAAAAATTTCTATGTTTTCCAAAAAGTTCCTGAGTTATCAGTTTAGTCTTGAACCACTTCTAATGCATGTTTTGGGCCTCGTAGGCTCGTATTAGGGACATTGTGATTGATTGTGAATGCATTTTATTGGATATGAAAAATGAATGAGAAACGTATTATTGTTTGATTTTTAAGTTCAGTAATGTTCCGTAACCCTATTCCAACGATGGATACGGGTTAGGATGGTTACTGAGGAAATATTCACCAAAGACTAAGTTCATGGATAAGAACAATGATATCATCTATATAAGTTTTCAGTTGCAATGTGCAAATATGACTCAAGTAAATGATGTTTCCATCACTAAGCTCTTATGAAGTTACGCAATGTGAAAATAAGACTCAGGTAAATGATGTTTCCATCACTAAGCTCTTATGAACTTACTTGTGTATGTGATATGTTATAGGTAAATTGATACGAGTCTACACCAGGAGGGGCAATGCTAGGATTACGCCAAAAAGTGGCGTATCAGGTCATTATGCATACAGAGTGAGCTAGCAGTGCATTTAAAGTTTAAATTGCCACTTCAGAGTCTATGTTTTGGGGTATCTGTAATATATTAGTTTTTTTTTTAAAATTAGATATTGTTGTAATTTAATTACCTCGAGTTATAGTTGTATTTACTTATGTATTTTAGTTTGAAATTTTGTAGTTAAGTAAGTTGTTAGTATATGTAAAACATCTAAGTAAATTAAGCTTGTGTCTATATTTGTGTTGTAATACCCAAGGTCCAGATCCAGTTAATGGGATTGGGTTGAGGGTGTTACATTAAGTTAATGTATTTAGTTAAGTAAGTTAAGCACTTCCGTACATTATAGTTTATTTAAATGATCATCAACTTTAGGTAGTAACAATTACTACCAGAGCTTAACACTTAACGTATTTAATGGTGACTCTTGGTGTTGCTACTCACTGAAAATGAAAGGATATTCAGTTAACCATCCCCTATGTTATAAGGTGATAATTATCCCTATTGGAAGGCTAAGATAAATTCCTATATCAAGTCTATTGATGAGAGGGCAAGGCGTTTTGTTCTTACTGGTTGGCAAGCTCTTACTGTCAATTTTGAAGTTGGAGACATTCCTAAACCTGAAGTTGAGTGGAAAACTAAGGAAGAATAAGTTGTTAATGCTAAGTCTAAAGCCTTATATGTCAAATTTTGTGGTATGAATACTCAAGAGTTCAAACATGTTTTCAAATGCACTGTTGCAAAGAAAGTATGAGATATTTTTCAAACTATTCATAAGGGAAAAGCTATTGTTAAGAAATCCAAGATGGAGATGTTGACTACCATGGAAAAGGTTCTAAGATCACTACCTGAAAGATTCTCGATTGAAGTAACTGCTATCAAAGATGCCAAAGATCTAGAGAGTATAAGAATTGATGAATTGATTAGGTCCTTGCAAACATTCAACATGAATCAAATAAACTAAAGAGGAGTAGGTCAAAGAGATAAATAAGTATTGCTCTTTAAGTAGCTGATGAAGTTTCCATTCCCAATGTCACTACAATAGAAGAACTTCAAGAAAATAATGCTCTACTTATATAGAATTTTAACAAGGACTTTAAAAAGTAAGCAATGAGGTTCAAAAAATTTGAAAAATCAAATAACAACCAAAAGACCAAGAACAAAAGAGTTATTGTAAAAGAGAAGTCTAAGAAAGAAAAGAAGAAGGGCATTTAGTGTCACTAATGCCTTGGTTATGGTCACATCCAGGATGAGTGTGGACACTCTAAAGAAGAAAAACATGTCCCTTTGTGTTACCTGGAGTGATGAGGATGCCTCTAACAATTTTGATTCTGATGAACATTAGGTGAAGAATTATGTGGCATTTACTAGAGTGTAATATCTAGTTAAGAAGAAGACAAATGATGATCCAAATGAAGAAACTGAGGAAGATTTTTTAAGGACTTATAAGAACATATTGGAAAAATGGGAACATGTACGTGATTTGAATTCAATTTGGCTTAAATAACTTGCAACTAAAGGAAGAAAACAAAAGTTGGTTAAACAAATTAAGGCTAAAAAGTCATTGCTGTACAAAGAATTGGATAATCTTGTTAATAACATGAAGGAGTTGGCTGAAACCAAATTAATGCTGAACAAATTCAATACAGGTAGCAGTAAACTAGATGAAATTCTTACTACTAGTAGAAGAGATCTAGGAAGGAGTGGACTTTTTGATAAAGGAAAAGCAGTTATGAAGAGTCCTACCATGTTTGTGAAAGAATTAATTCATGATGAATCGGAAGAATGGTCATTAAAGGTCGTGATGATTAAGATTGCAAGAAGGCATTTACTTATTCTAGAATCATTTATCATTATTATGGCACACCAGGGAATATCAAACCAAGGTGTTTTAAAATGTTGCATGACATGAGATGGAAATGCTCAGTGCCAGTGCCAATGCCCACTATACATAGCCATCCAAATGCTAGAAAGCAAAACTTGGCCTAGAGGAAGAAAGAAGCAAAGTGTTTGCTTGTAGTACATAGATTATTTAATGCATCCCTTGAAGGTAGTGTTGGAAAAATCTCGGTCTAAAAGTGGTTTTCTTGCACAGAGGAAAATTAAAATTTTGAAAATCAACCCAGTTTGTGATATTTATAACAATAACCCTTAACTGAATTCGGGCCTATGTTTTCAACTTGGGGAACCAAATGATTTTCTTTGCTATTCTTGTACCACGAACTGCTTTGAGTGTGGGCTCAAGACAATTGAATCAAAACAAATAACTAGAAAAAGTTCTCTTCTTTTGGGGTGAAAATGAAAATTCTATCTTCGTAATAAAAATCGGTAGAATTGTTATTTTGAAAAATATATGTAATAGCTGAGAATAAATTCTCTCTATTTTTTTGACAGAATAACAATATTTCAAAGTTGTGTAAATAGCTCTACTGGAGCCATCTATTTATAGGAGGAGAAAGTAGACCCCTTATTGATTTGTAGTGGTTTATTTCAAATAGAAAAAAATAACTTCCTACTTAGAGTAGGAGAGGGGTGGATTGCGCACCCTTCTATTCCTACTAGGGTTGCAACCCCTTTCATGTTACATGAGGGGTTTTTGGTGTAACATCCTAAGAAAGGGTTTGAAATTTTTGATCTCACAAGTGAGGGTTCACTAATTTTCCAGCAAACTAAGGGTTTGCCAAAAGATTTTTAGCAAGGAGTTCACCCGAAATTTGACAAAGCAATATACACCAAAGGATGTAGTAAGAGGTTTGTCAGATTCATTGAAACTTATGTTCGCCAATCTGTTTGCCAACTGAAAGTTCATTAGTCAAAAGTTGAGTCAGACTCAAATTAGGAAATAAATATATTGTGTATCTAGGATACTTTTCATGCAAGTAATGTTCTTCTAAACCAACTAGGGCTCCTAAGTCAAGCAGGGTATCCTAAGATCATTAGGTCAGTTAGTGCCTATAAATACAATCCTATTCTATGAAAACTCTCTCATCAATATTTTGTTGTCAAGTCTCTATTGTGAACCAAGTTAGTAGAAATCAGGGTAATCATTTTGTTAGGGTTGATTGTCCAGAAAGCTAGGTTCGCTTGCATGTGTGAATTCTGTAAGTTTTGTCTATTTAAGTAATCTGAGTGTATTTATGTATGTTGTGAACCAGCTGGACCATCTACCAGCTAACAAAAAGGCAAAGAAAAACTCGTTTAAATTCTCAGCTTTATTGGTGTGTGATTAAGAATTTTCATAAGTGTGCTAACTATCATGTTTTTAGGATGAATGCTCAGGATTTGTAACTTGTGTGCGGATTGTTATGTTTCCAGTAACTTCATTTTTAAACTTAGTTTTTCTATAAAACTCTATTTTTTAGTTCTGATACTTTATTTTCTAGTTATGTTTTTAAGTTGTGCTTTAAAGATATGTTTTACTTGTGCTCTTATGCGAGCCTACGTTTTGTAAGCTATGTTTTTACGAGCTCTTTATGTGAGCTTTATATGATAAGTTTTGTATGAGCTCCTCTACAAGCTTATATGTTGGATATATTGGTATACCAAAGGATTGTGAGTACTCACCTATAAACTCCATTTTAAAGCATACATTGTTGATTCCTGATTTTTCACTGAGTTTGCAATGAATTCGCCCACTCCTCTCTTACTTCGCATTAAAGTAGGCCACGAATGGAAATGGCTATAATACCCCTTGCCCGGTCGGTCATTGAACCTAAATAAAAGGATGCTACATGCAACAATCACAACCATTTCAGAAATTTATACAATATAATTCAAACATATTGCAAAAAAATATATTCAAGTATACAAGGACTTAATGGTGAAATTCAGGTAATATATAGAATTGATTTGCAAAACTTTCAAAGTTTTAAAGTCTCAAAAAAATTGTATCGATAAATAATTGACGGTATTGATACCGTATCTATGCCATGTCTACATAATGATACCAAAATTTAATTCTTTTTAATAAGCAATATAAAGGTATCGATATTTAAAGGAAAATATCGATACCCTCATAAAAATTGATACAATTTTAGCATTTTGATTAATTTAAAAACTATTCATTTGGTTAAGTTATAACACCCCTAACCCATATCCGTCGTCGGATTAGGGTTACGAGGCATTACCAATCCATACACAGCTTTAATGAGTCAAACATTACTATATGACCAAATATATCTTTAATACTATATATAAATAATACACATTTTATCATATCACTATGAATCATTAAATACACAAAATATAACTCATAGTACACCACATTTGCATGTTAGATATTATACGTAATTAACTATTACATAACTAAGTATACATGATCATGTCAATTTAACCATATCATATTCAGCACATATACACTACTGTATATAATTTAAATGAATTAAACCATGAACTAATTTACTATTAAATCAACCAATTTATGCTCATCAATAAATGAAGAATCTATACACTATTTAAATATCATTTTTAACCATAACGAACATATATGTATCATATAACACTCATATTATCAATTGGTATTATCAATAAAAATTTCACTATTCATTTGGTCAATTTTTCATACATTAGCTGAATATACATGCATATCAGTATCAATTCCAAACAAAACTTACAAGAGAATTATAAATTAAATTATTATATTTAATCCACAAATATAATGCATTATCAACTTACACATCATTCAATATTTATATTCATCAACCACACCTAATTTATCAACCAACCAAGCATAAAATATGCACATACATTTTCATTACAAACCTACCCAAAAAGACTAATACACACTCAAAAATATATATAATTTATATCTAAATCATCAACTTTATATTCCATTACTAAGCCCAAATTACTAAACCATTCACAAGATAATACATATCATATTTCAAACGTACCATAATTGATCATAATTATAAACTATTTGTGTTACTTACCAAAGCTCAACAACCGAATTCACATATATTATCGCTAATGCATATACCATAGGCTAGTCAACCAAATACATATACATCCAAAATTACCAACCATTTTCAATGTATAAAACACATATCACAAATACCTTTCATCAATAACGCATAACATTATAACTAAAATGAACTTAAACTATAATCAAACATAACCAAATTTAGGCATAGAAGTTAAGCCATTTTTGCATGGCTTAAATTATACATGAACCCAAAATTCAACATTTCAAAAATATAATCCAGCCTATACATGCCATAGATTTGAAAATTTACTTATAAAAATACTGAAGACAGTTGATAGTGTGATAGACTTCGCTGATGATCTCCAACCTTGTAACTTGAACCCAAAATCTATAAAATAGAGGTAAACAAGAACACACACAGAGTAAGCTATTGTAGCTTAGTAAGTCATACGCAAATAAATCATTAAATGAACATTAGTATTGAATCAACTAGAACGAATTAAGTAATCAACAATCAAATACACATTTTTCATGCTTAAAACTCATATACCATTACATGAACGATATGTAATTATATTAACTTGGCCGAATACACATAAGTTCATAAACATATATAATTCTCACTTTCATAATACATTTTTCATTTGTTCATATCAAATATATACTTTCCTTGTCTTTTAAGTCTTTTTACTTAGCACATACCTAACATTTTAGCTCGATTTCACATTCGATCTTATCTTGATATTACCCGTTGGACTATTAGGGATCGAATAGGATACTCGGATAATCACATATATCGAACAATGCCAACGTCCCAGACGTCATCTTACATGGTGTCTCATATCAATGCCACTACCCTAGACAGGGTCGTACATGAATCAAATATGATGCCGAAGTCCTAGACATGGTCTTACTTGTAATCACATATCAATGCCAACGTCCCAGACGTGCTCTTACATGAAAACACATATATCGATGCTAACATCCCAGATGTGGTCTTACACGAAAACACATAGCATAATCCTATGGTTCTATGGGGCTTCTAGACTTCGTAACTTAATCGTATCAAACTCGTAAACTTAGTTCTCATGCATATATACATTTGGCTTTCACTTATATAAATTCACATAATTCAATTTCAGCATATAAACTCGTATTTATATAAATATTAACAATATCTATTTGCTTATGAACTTACCTCGGACGATGAAAAACAGAACGGGACGACTAGTCGACAACTTTAGTTTTCCCCCGATCCAAATTCGATTTCCTTGGTTCTTGATCTAAACATATTCAAATTAAACTCATTCAACATATTTTCACTCATTTTAGTCCAAAAGCACATAAATGGGAAAATTACCATTTTACCCTGACATTTTACACTTTTTATAACTTAGTCCAAATTGCACAAAACACAAAACATGAAAAATTTGCACACAACATGCTGAGGCCGAATATTCCTAGTGTTCATGCAAGTCCATACATTTCATTTATTTCATATTTTAGTCCCTCAATTTATTATTTTTGAAATTTAGTCCTAATTACTCAAAATCATCAAAAATTTCAATACAAAACATATCAATCCAAAACATATCTTCCATATTTCACCAACTAACATCACAAACCTCAAATATTCATCAATGGCATAACTCAAAATATTCACCAAAATTAGAAATTCAAGCTTGGGTTTTGTAGATAACTTAGCAACGATCTTAAAAACGTAAAAATTATCAAAAATCGAGCTAGAACTTACATTGAATCAAGCTTGAGAATGGCTGAACCTAAGTTTTCTTTTTCTTTTCTTTTTTTTTCGGCAAGAACAAGGTATGAACACAAAAAAAATGACTTTTTATGTTTATGTTATAATATAACATATATTAACATAATATCTAATTTACATATTTAACCTTATTATAAATATCAAACCATTTTAAATCATGGCCATTACTGTCCAACACCTATAACTATTGTTTAATTGCAACTTAAATGCCTCCATTTTAAAAGACAACAACAATTCGACCCTTACATATTAAACTATCAAGTTTTCATTTTACGCGATTAAGCCATTTTATTTAATCGGGCACTCAAACAACAAAATTAAAACACGAAAATTTCACAGATATAAATTCACACAAAATAAACACAAAATAATTTTTAAAAATTTTTCTGACTCAGATTCGTGGTCCTGAAACCACCGTTCCAATTATGGTTTAATTTGGGCTGTTACAACTCTCCCCCTTAGGAATTTTCGTCCCGAAAATCTTACCGATGAATAGGTTCAGATAACATTCTTCCATTGCATCTTTTGGCTCCCAAATTTCCTCTTGAACTCCGTGTTTATACCACAGTACTTTAACTAACAAAATTTTCTTATTTCGCAACTCTTTAACTTCGCGAGCCAGAATGAGAATCGGTTCTTCCTCATATGTCATATCGGACTTAATCTCAATTTGTGATGGATTAATCACATGTGAGGGATCATATCGACATCTACGAAGCATTAAGACATTGAATACATTATGGATCTTTTCTAACTCACGTGGCAACAACAATCTATACGCAATAGGTCCGATACGCTCTATAATATTATACGACCCAATAAATCTCAGACTCAATTTGCCTTTACGTTCGAATCTAAGTATTTTCTTCCATAGTGAGACTTTCAAAAATACTTTGTGTAACGCCCCGTACCTGAGACCGTCGCCGGAGTCGAACACGAGGTGTTAACAGACTTAATTTATTACTTAAACAGCTCAAACAATTTATTTTTAAAATTTTCAGTCAAGCTAGCAATCTGCGTCACAGTCGCTTAAAAATTCATATCACGAGTTCCAAAACTCGAACTCCAATTCCGTAAATTTTCCCTAAAACTAGACTCATATATCTATTTACTTATTTTTTCTAAATTTTTTTGTCTAGAAAATTAGTACAGTTTATTAGTTAAACTCTACCCTGTTTTAGGGTTCGACTACTCTGCCCTCTGTCTATTACGAATCAGATATCTCCTTGTAAAGAGTTTCAATAACTATGCAGTTTGTTTCTAATAAAACTAGACTCAATAAGGAATCTGTACGTATAAATCATGACTTCTAATTATCTTGGAAAAATTTATGGTGAATTTTCAAAGTCAGAACAGGGGATCCAGAAATCGCTCTGGACCTGTTTCATAAGAATTTAAACATCTCATAAAATATAACTCATATACCTGTTTTGTTCCATCCATATGAAAATAGACTCATAATTCTTAAATTCAATATTTTATTCATCATCCAATTGTATCTCTAATATTTTTAATGATTTTTCAAACTCATATCACTGTTGCTGTCTGAATCTATTTTATGGTAAATTTTACCTATTTCATGGTTTCCATGGATTAGCTAGCAATTTAGCATACATAACACCAAATATGATCATGATTAGCCATTCCAATGGCTAATCATTACCAAGCATTTCCATACCACTCAATAACCATATCATAAGACCATATATACAAAATGATTATAATGCTATACATGCCATACTCAAAATATACAAGCCATTATGCCAAGATGGTATACGGATAGTGTGAGTGTGCCTCCGACCGTTCCCGATTTCCGAGCTGGCTTGTCAACACTACAAGGAATGAAAAGGAGGGAGTAAGCAGAAATGCTTAGTAAGCTCACATGAAAATAGCAAGTAACACAACTATATAAGCAAACATAAAACATCATTTGCATAATCATCACCGAGACATTCATATCACATTTTCATTTATCATCTTACCATATTGTTGTTATATCGAGTTTTCAACCCGAGGGTTAAGTACATTGTAACACCCCGAACCCGAGACCGACACCGGAGTCGGACACGAGATGTTAACAAACTTTGAAAAATTTTTCCAGACACTACCCAGTCTGAGTACTAGTCGCTTCAAAAATCATATCTTGAGTTTCACAACTCGAAAATCAGTTTTGTGATTTTTCCCTGAAACTAGACTCATGTCCCCACCTATGTATTTTTTTCTAGAATTTTTGGTCAGGCCAATTAGTACAGTTTATTAGTCAAAGTCTCCCATGTTACAGGGGTCGACTACACTGACCTTTTTCCATTACGACTTGGATATCTCTCTGCACAGAGCTTCAATACTGATGCCGTTTGTTTCTATGGAAACTAGACTCAGAGAGGAATCCATACATATATGGTATGACCCCTAATTATCTCTGGTCAATTTATAGTGAATTTCCAAATTCGGAACAGGGAATCCAGAAACTGTTCTGGCCCTGTTCCACAAGAACCTGAATATCTCTTACTGTACTGTTCATATGATTGTTTCGTTACTTTCATATGAAAGTGTTCGATTACATAATTTATTCACTATTTAATTCCACTCCTACGAATTCTTGTGATTTTTCCAATCCACACCACTGCTGCTGTCAGCCTCTGTTTTCAAAGTAAACCTTACCTATTTTCGGGGTTTCATGGACCAACTAGGGCCTTGTCATACATATGCCCACATATGATCATACTTAGCCATTCCAATGGCTGATCATTTGCTCAACACTTCCATTCCAACTATAGTTACATCATGAAACCATATTTCATTCATAAACACGAATGGTCTAATGCCATACTCCACTTCTACAAGCCATTTTCGCATGGCTGTACACTTATACATTTCATAAAGTACTCGAAAACAACAATGGGTAGTCCTATACATGCCATATCAAAATTCAACCAAAATAGTACCCAAAAGAGCCTTTGATAGTGTGGGCGACTTCGACTTCAAGATCCCGAGTCCGATAGCTGGAGAACCAAAAATCTATAAAACAGAGGAGCAGTGTAACGAGTAAGCAATTTATGCTTAGTAAGTTTTGAGCAAGGAATTCCAGCATAAACAAAGAATAACACACAATTAGCTAAACGGAATATTTCACAATACGCAATTTACCGATATCAAACTTGCTTCACAACATTAACAACCCTTATGTACATACACAATAGACTAACTTAGCCGAAGGCCGGTAGCTCGTTTATCAACTGAGCGAACATTTATTTGTAAGGGCTCGATTAAATTCAACACATACGTAACATATCCCCATATTGGGATGTTTTTCGAGTATTCGCTGGAATTTTACAGCAAGCTCATTCATTACCAAATCACGTACCTTCAGGATTTAACCGGATATAGCTCCTCGTTCAAATGCCTTCGGGACATAGCCCGGTTTTAGTAACTCACACAATGCCTTCGGGACATAACCCGGATTTAATAACTCGCACGAATGCCTTCGGGACTTAACCCGGATTTAGTATCTCGCACAAAGGCCTTCGGGGCTTAACCCGGAATTTGTATCTCGCACGCCTTCGGATCTTAGTCCGGGTATATTCACTTAGCACAAAGCCTTCGGGACTTAGCCCGGACAGCATTCAATTAATCATGCACATCTAACAATAATTGATGGCACATTCATATTTCATTTTCATTTGCGAAACTCAAACACAAGGCACATATCGTCCTTGCACATTCGGCTCAATAGCCACACATAGAGCATGATTTAATCACATCGTAATTTAAGCTCTCTTACTCAAGAACTTACCTCGGGTGTTGTCGAACGATTCCGCTAGCTATTCAACCACTTTTTCCTTCCCTTTATCGGATTTATTTCCCCTTTGCTCTTGAGCTTAATTAAACAAATAAATTGATTTCATCATTTAGGCATCAAAAAGATGAACACAAGGCACTTAGCCCATATTTATACATTAGACATTAAAGTCTCACACATGCAAAAATCATGCATCAACACAACATATTAGCTAATTTCTTTCCCCTTGGCCGAATATGCATGTCTATTTTTGGGGTCGATTTCAACACTTAATACACACATATACACACTAGTAAAGCATCCTCCCCCTTTTCATCAATTTAACACATGCATTGCTCATTAACATGCAAAGTTACATTCGGCCTTAGCACACATCTTGCTAGCCGATTCTTCTCCATTTAGCAACCAATGCACATATGTGCTCACACAAAAATGCTAAAAAGGAGGTTCAAGAATCATCAAGCCATCATCACATGCATCTTTAACAAGCTTCATATTTTGCATGCAATGGCATTAACACAACCTCCACCTAGGCCGAATCTTAACTCATCCTCATGCCTCATCACCACAACATCAAACACCAACCAAGAATGATGCATCCATGGTCAAGTGCCATTTCCATCACATAGCAAGATTTAGACCATGTGCTAGGTAGAACTCAAGCTAACAACTAAAACATGCATGCATCTCATGGAACATCATCAAACATACCTTAGCCTAGCTACATGCATGGCCGAATCTCTTCACCTTTCTTCTTCTTTCCTCCTTAAAATTTTTGGCCAAGGATGAACCAAAGGATGAGAAATTTTTTTCTTTGTTTTTCTTTCTAATTTAGGCTAAATGAAGGTGAGAAAAGGATGAACAAAGATCTTCTCCTCTCTTTTCTTTAGCTCACGGCAATGGGGGGGAAAGAATCAACTACACACTTTTTTTTTGTGTATTCATCATACTCCTTTTCATTATTTAATTTCCATGCCTATTATTTTATTTTTTTCCACCCTTGATGCACCAACAAAACATGTCTATGACATGTCTTGGCCATCAAACTTGGTCTACCATGCTTGTCATGGCCGGCCACTACTAGTAGGGGGGGAATTTGGCATGCAAGTCCCCCCTTTGTCCACATGCACTAATAGGTCCTCACACATTGACCTATCACATTTTAGAATTTTCTCACATAAGTCCTATTGACTAAATTCACATGAAATCAACCAAATTGAAGCTTGAAATTTTCACACATTCATAATTACATATTCTAGACAATAAGTATCACATTCAAACATTTCGGTGACTCGGTTTAGCGGTCCCGAAACCACTTCCCGACTAGGGTCAACTTTGGGCTGTCACATACATACCTGTTCAAAGTATTAATTTCACAACACTTACCAATATGTCCCTTTCATCTCGAGTATTCCTCCATTTGAGTAGAATTTTACCCGTTGAACACATCGGAATATAATTCGGATACATGGAAAGTTTGCACATAAGTGCCACATATGTAGCCAAGCTACCATGTAACCCGCCCATAAGTGAACTCGGACTCAACTCAACAAGATCAGACGTTCGCATCCATAAGTGAACTCGGACTCAACTCAACGAGCTCGGATGCCTAGTTACATCTCTCGAACTCGGACTCAACTCAATGAGTTCGGACATTCGCATCCATAAGTGAACTCGGACTCAACTCAACGAGTTCGGATGCCCAAATATCCTAGTGACATGTCACTTATATCCTAATCTATTCCTAAGGTTCAAACGGGCTTTTTTCCTCGATCTCACATCTTTGCCGTCTTCCACGGAATATCGGAACCGATACTCGGTGATAGTTCATACTCATCAAGTAATTCACATAATTACATATTATTCAACAATAACCACAAAACATAACATTTCATTATAATAATAAGCATCATATCATATAAACAACATTAAATTCCTTAAAACAACAATTATGTTACTACATTTACACATGAACTTACCTCGTATGCGAAAATGGCTACTTTTACCATTTCGTCCACAACTTGGTATTTTCCCCATTTTAGCCCGAATTTTAGTTTTCCTTGCTCTACCATTTAAAATATAGTCTAATTAGGACTTACATTATACAAATTGACCCAAAATCATATTTTGGCAAAATTACTGTTTTGCCCCTAAACTTTTACATATTTACACTTTTGCCCCAAAGCTCGTAAATTAAACTTCAGCCTATTTTCTTATATTTTATGACATGCTGATCATTTTTCCCTTCTATGGTAACATCAAATTCTCACTCTAACATGTACTTATGACTATTAGGTATTTTTACCGATTAAGCCCTTTTGCTCGTTTTCGCTTAAAACCGAGTAGTACAAGTTGTCTAACATAATTTAAAACCTCATATCCTATCATAAAACACCAAAATACACAAATTTCACCTATGGGTATTTTTCCAAATATGAACCCTAGGTTGAATTATTGCTAGCATAAGCTTAATTGAGCTACCGGGACTCCAAAAACGTAAAAATCATTAAAAATGAGGCTAGAACGGACTTAAAATCGAGCTTGGAAGCTTGAAAAACCCTAGCCATGGTTTCGCCTTGCTATATTCGGCCATGGGGTTGAAGATGACCAAAATTGGCTTTTAATTTTGTATTTTAATTCATTTTACCCCTAAATGACCAAAATGCCCTTACTACTAAACTTTCCAAAAATTCCATCCATGTCCAATTTTTGTCCATAGACTTAGAAATTGGTAAAATTTCTATTTAAGACCTCCTAATTAATATTTCAAAACAATTTCATACTAGAAACTTCTAGAATGCAAGTTTTACAAATTATTCGATTTAGTCCCTAATTTCAATTTAAGCACTTTATGCATAAAATTTCTTCACGAAATTTTCACACAATCATGTAATAATATCATAGACCTCAAAATAATCATAAAATAATTATTTATATCTTGGATTTTTTGGTCACGAAACTGCTATTCCGACTAGGCCCAAAATCAGGATATTACAACTCTCCCCCCTTGAGGGATTTTCGTCCCCGAAAATCTTACCAGAAAAGTGGTCTTCACTTTTAATCTCATATTCGGTGCCGAAGAACTTTCACTTAGGCTATACCTCCAATACATCTCTTTAATTTCTCATATGATTTGAAAGCTTACAGTCTCAACTCTCAACTGTTCTTAAATTTTCAACCCTTCTTAGTTTCCCATGATATCATGACATAAAACCCGGATCTTAACTTGATTAATGGAGACTGGAATTCCAAGAAATCTAACAATCAAAGAGACCTGAAATTCCATGAATCTGATGAGTAGGAATTCATTCAATACAAATATGATTTGTAGATCTCGCTAAACATTTAACAATAGGATACATCACATTTTCCTCTTTCTGCTATGGAATTAATTCTGATATGGCCTCAAGAATAATCCTTCTCATTTCCATCCCAATATCAACACTGACAAGGATAAATTTGATAGATTCCAATGCTCGGCTTTAAACCCTTTAACAACTCCAATTTTATGCAACATAGAAAGCTCTAAACTATCACATAACCTCACTGTCTTGAAACACATCACAATTCATACAACGGTACATTACTGAAAGTCAGGAAGTCTTTACTCAATGTAGACTAGTCTAGTTCAGACGCTTCGGTTACCAATATTCTCATCTATCCAAACTTTGTCAACATGTAATAAACTTTTTAGCTTTCACAAGACGAAAACCTTATCATTCGTAGTGACTTTAACTAATATCCAACTCTTTCTAATAAATATACACTTCTCGTTCTGACTATTTACTCTTTTACCAGTACAAAAATGAAATTATATTATCAGACTTGAGAAAAATAATCCTGACATAATTGTCACATGAAATCTTTCAAATAAATAATTCACCATACCGACTGAAACTCGCGCTTTTATCACCTATGCCTTTACTGATGTCAAATCCTTACACAGAAATTAGAAAAAAAATCCCAATACTAAAATCACCACATTACCAAGATCAAATTAGAAGTATAGTCATATTTGACATGATTATCACGAGCTGAAGAACGTACTTCGAACATGAGTCATAATTGACAAATTATAGAACAAAGATAACAAGAAAACCGAATAAAGAAATCCAAGACACGATAATATGCCAGAGAATCAAAAACCAAACTCATAGAGAAAATACAAAATACCCCGATAATTCTTCAAAGAAAGAAAGTCCAAAAGAAAACATCATTTAATCCCACTGGAATCAAATATAACAAGAACAATATATCTTCCCATACATATATATCAGATAAAGCATCAAGTAGAAGAAATAGAATCATAATATCATATGTATTCTCTCATCAATTCTTATCAGACGAAATGGAATAGAATACCCGATGAAATAGAGCAATATAAATTATAAACCAGTCAGACTACCAATGCTTTCATCCAACACTAGAATTAGAAGATATTCCCATATAACAAGAATTTCTTCAAAAGATCAATAGCCATAGAAATATTTCTGAGAACGGGTAAACACATAGAACATCTCAAAAGAGACTGCTAAATCTGTCCAGTCATAACTGTCACACTCAAATAGTTCACATTTCAAATATCATTTCCCCAACTAGTTCTGCCATCACAAATTTCATATTAAACCATTCACTAAAGAAGGTCAGTTCTGAATAAATTTTGATTTACACTTTTATCGACCTTGCACCTGAGTAATTCGATTTACCAAAGAGAATTTCCTTCGATTGACAAGATTTGAAAATAAGGGGCCGAAGAGTTTCAGCAAAGATTGATGATGATCCTGAGAAAGCAGAGTTCTGGCTTGAAAATTCTACCCGTGTATTTGATGAGCTCTTATGTACACCCAAGGAGTGCTTAAAGTGTGTTGTATCACTTTTGAAAGATTCGGCCTACCATTGGTGGAAGACTTTGGTAGCAGTGGTGCCAAAAGAAAGGGTTACTTGGGATTTCTTCCAGGAAGAATTCAGAAGGAAATACATAAGTCAGCGATTTATTGATCAAAAACAGAAAGAGTTCCTTGAATTGAAGCAGGGCAAGATGTCTGTGGCAGAGTATGAACGCGAATTTGTAAGACTCAGCAAGTATGCCCAAGAATATGTGTCCACCAAGGCCATTATGTGCAAAAGGTTTGAGGATGGGCTAAATGAGGACATTAAAGTGATTGTGGGAATTTTGGAGCTGAAAGAATTTGTAGTATTGGTTGACCGAGCTCTTAAAGCCGAAGAATTGAACAAAGAAAAAAGAACAGCTGCTATTGAGGCTTGAGATTCCAGAAAGAGGCCGATAAGCATGTCATTTCAATCTCAATCAAAGAGGTCCAAAGAGACAAACCCTCAAATGACAGTTTTAGCTGGGGATTCACACAGAGATAGTGGTAGGGCATATTCGGGGTCTAAAGCTCAAGCTACTTCAGTGGCAAGTGTGGGTAATGTGCGATCTAGAAGGCTCGAATGTCAGCAATGTGGCAGGCAACATTATGGTGAGTGTTATCGAAATGAGCGAGCTTATTTCAAGTGCGGTTTTCACGAGCATTTTATTAGAGATTGTCCAGAGAAAGTTAAAGAAGAAAAATTTCAGAGTGCTAGACAGAGTACTACCGCTAGCAGAGGTAGACCACCGAGAAATACTGGAAGTGGAGCTAGCAGTAAAACTGTAATGAAAGATTCAGTGGTGAGATCAAAAGCTAGAGCGCCTGATAGAGCTTATGCCATACGTGCCCAAGAGGATGCATCATCTCCCGATGTGATTACTGGTACATTTTCTCTCTATGATGCTATTGTTATTGCATTGATTGATCCCGGGTCTACTTATTCCTATATTTGTATGAATTTAGTATCAAATAAGAAGTTGCCTGTTGAGTTTACTGAGTTTATGATTAAAGTGTCGAACCCTTTAGGCCAATATGTGCTAGTTGATAAGGTTTGCAAGAATTGCCCATTAATGATTCAAGGTCACTGTTTTCCGGCTAATCTGATGCTGTTACCATTTGATGAGTTTGATGTTATTTTGGGAATGGACTGGTTGACATTGTATGATGCCAAGGTAGATTGTAAACAGAAAACACTAGAGATGAAATGTGAAAATGGTGAAATTCTGTGGGTTGAAACAGATGAATCAAGTAAATTGCCTATGGCGATTTCGCACATGTCTGCACAGAAATACATGAGGAAAGGGTGTGAAGCTTATCTGGACTATGTAATGAATACTGAGCTATCTGAATTGAAGCTTGAATCAGTACCGATAGTCTGTGAATTTCTAGATGTATTTCCAGAGGGATTTCCTGGATTGCCTCCGAACAGAGAGATAGAGTTTGCCATCAATTTTTTGCCGGGGACTGCGCCGATCTCGATTGCTCCATATAGAATGGCTCCGACTGAATTAAAAGAATTGAAGGCTCAGTTGCAAGAGTTAACAGACAAAGGATTTGTGAGACCAAGTTTCTCTCCCTGGGGTACTCCTGTATTGTTCGTAAAGAAGAAGGATGGCTCAATGAGGCTTTGCATTGATTACCGTCAGCTCAATAGGTGACTATAAAGAAAAAGTTCTCGTTGCTGAGGATTGATGATTTATTCGATCAGTTAGAGGGGGCCACAGTGTTTTCAAAGATCGATTTGAGGTTCGGTTACTACCAGTTGAGAGTTAAGGAGTTGGATGTGCCGAAAACCGCCTTTAGGACAAGGTATGGACATTATGAGTTCCTTGTGACGCCTTTCGGCTTAACAAATGCTCCAGCTATATTTATGGACTTAATGAACCAAATCTTTCGGCCATATTTAGATAAGTTTGTAGTAGTTTTTATAGATGACATTCTAATTTATTCTCGGGATGAGTCTGAGCACGCCGAACACTTGAGAACCATATTGCAGATCTTGAGAGAAAAGAAACTGTTTGTTAAGTTTAGTAAAAGTGAGTTCTGGCTTCGTGAAGTCAGATTTTTGGGACATATAGTCTCAGGTGATGGTATTCGGGTGGATCCGAGCAAGATTTCTGCGATCGTTGATTGGAAACCTGCAAAGAATGTATCCGAGGTTAGAAGCTTTTTAGGCTTGGCAGGGTATTATAGATGTTTTATTGAGGAATTTTCGATGATTGCCTCTCCTATGACTAAGTTGTTGCAAAAAAATGTTAAGTTTGAATGGACTGATAAATGTCAGGGAAGTTTTTAAAAGTTGAAAGCACGATTGACTGAAGCACCAATTTTAGTACAGCCCGAGCCAGGGAAGAAGTTCGTAATTTATAGTGTCGTCTAGCTTGCACAAGAGTCAAGGATCGTTGAAGATCTTCCTACACTATCAATACTTTTGGGTATTTGAACTCAACATTTTGAATTATGGCATGTATAGTAGACTTAGTTATTTTGTTACGTGTCATAATTGTCTAGGTTTAAAATATTAACTATAGTATCTGACCGATTATTTTGTACGAAGCCTTTGAAATTGGCTAGTATTGTTAAAGGCATATGTTACAATGATTCATGATCTAATTGCACGCCATATTTTTGTCTCGGTTTTATTTAATAGTATGTACTATGATTTGTTAATACCTCGTACCCTGTTCCGGCGACGGATACGGGTAAGGGGTGTTACAAGGATCAATCAATGCAATTACACTAGTATCATAGAGACTGAATGTACCAATAATAACGTCTGGGGATGAAGCCTCCTCGCGTGCATGTATAGCATAAGCTCTGGTAGGTGTACGAGCCTCGGATCTAGTTGTTGTATCTCTAGTCCCTCTCTGACTACTACTCATATTATCGTATTTCTGGGTGGTCTTCCTCTAGCTGCAATGTTACCCGATCTCGTATTCTGTACTGGATTTTGTTCAACTAACTCAGGGCATTCACGAACAAAATGATCTGTCAATCCACATTTAAAGCAGGTCCGATCATGCAATCTACAATTGCTAGGATGTCATTTACCATAATGTTTACACTCGGGTTGATTTGATCTAACGTTACCAACACTAGCTATTAAAGTAGCTCTCGAGCTCACATGTGGTCTATCCAAATCTTGTCTAGAATAACTAGGTGTAGCTTTAGAACGGCTAAAAAATCATCTCAGAACTTCTTTGATGCCTACTGAAATGACTTATTTGATGATCTCTTACGTGAATCTCTAACTTCAAAGTTAGCTTTTCTTTTATCCTTCCCTAGCTCTTCAGCTTTGTAGGCTCACTCAACCAGTACTACGAACTCTTTTATCTCAAGTATGCCAACTAATAGTTTAATGCCTTCGTTCAACCCGTCTTCGAATCTTTTACACATTATAGCTTCGGTTGAAACATACTGCTGAGCATATCGACTGAGTCTCACAAATTTTCACTCATACTCTGTCACGACATCCGACCCTATTTCAATTCCAGAAATTCTTTGCACTTCTAGTTGATAAATCTCTGACTGATATATTTCTTACGAAACTTAGACTAAAAGAAGTCCCAGTTCACCCGTTCTTTCGGAACCACTGATACTAGTGTATTCCACTAGTGATATGCGGTATCTCGAAGCAAATATATGGCACATTTCAAACATTCATCCGGGGTACAAGATAACTCATCAAACACATGGATAGCATTATCAAGCCAGAATTCAGCTCGCTCAACATCATCATCATCAGTAGGTCTGAATTCTTTAGCCCTGTGTTTTCTAATTTTATCAACAGAAGGCTTATGTAATCTCAATGGATCACTCACTTGAGGCATAACAGGTATCAGAGAAGGATTAATCAGGGGTGGAGGTTGTTGAACAGCCGGATTCGTTCGGACATACTGAATAAACTAGTCGTTCATCATTTGATAAAAGGCTTGCTTAGCCTCCCTCTTGGTTACTAGAAGTCAGTCGACAATCAACCGGTGCTGTCCCTTGCGTGGGAGTAGGCGATATACTCTCAACATCATCAGCCACGGCTCTATTGGGATCTATTTACTATACGAAAACACATTTTCAAGTGTTAGAAGTCATCACACTATCATAGTATATAATATGGCATGTATAGCTAGACTCAAATGCGCTATGTTAGACCTAAAATCGACTAAACCGTAGCTCTGATACCAATAAAATGTAACACCCTTAACCTATATCCGTCGCTGGATTAGGGTTACGAGGCATTACCAATCCATACACTGCTTTAAAGAGTCAAACATTACTATATGGCCGAATATATCTTTAATACCATATATAAATAATACACATTTTATCATACCACTATGAATCATTAAATACACAAAATATAACTCATATTACACCACATTTGCATGTTAGATATTATATGTAATTAAGTATTACATAACTAAGTATAAATGATCATATCAATTTAACCATATCATATTCGACACATATACACTAATATATATAATGTAAATGAATTAAACCATGAGCTAATTTATTATTAAATCAACCAATTTATGCTCATCATTAAATGAAGAATCTATACACTATTTAAACATCAATTTTAACCATAACGAACATATACCTATCATATAACACTCTTATTATCAATAAAAATTTCACTATTCATTTGGTCATTTTTCCATACATTAGCCGAATATACATGCATATCATTATCAATTCCAAACAAAACTTACAAGACGAATTATAAATTAAATTATTATATTTAATCCACAAATATAATACATTGTCAACTCAATACAGATCACTCAATATTTATATTCATCAACCGCACCTAATTTATCAACCAACCGAGCATAAAATATGCACATACATTTTCATTACAAACCTAACCAAAAAGACTAATACACATTCAAATATATATATAATTTATATCTAAATCATCAACTTTATATTCCATTACTAAGCCCAAATTACTAAACCATTCACAAGATGATCATATCATATTTCAAACTAACAATAATTGATGCTAATTATAAACTATTTGTGTTACTTACCAAAGCTAAACAACCGAATTCACATATATTATCACTAACGCATATACCATAGACTAGTCAACCAAATACATATACATCCAAAATTACCAACCATTTTCAATGTATAACACACATATCAAAAATACCTTTCATCCATGACACATAACATTATAACTAAAATGAACTTAAACCATAGCCAAACATAACCAAATTTAGGCATAGAAATTAAGCCATTTTTGCATGGCTTAAATTATACATGAACCCAAAATCCAACATTTCAAAAATATAATCTAGCCTTTACATGCCATAGATTTGAAAATTCACTTATAAAAATACCGAAGACAGTTGATAGTGTGATAGACTTCGCTGATGATCCCCGAGCTTGTAACTTGAATCCAAAATCTATAAAATAGAGGTAAACAAGAGCACACATAGAGTAAGCTATTATAGCTTAGCAAGTCATAAGCAAATAAATCATTAAATGAACATTAGTATTGAATCAACTAGAACAAATTATGTAATCTATAATCAAATACACATTTTTCATGCTTAAAACTCATATACCATTACATGAATGATATGTAATTATATTAACTTGACCGAATACACATAAGTTCATAAACATATATAATTTTCACTTTCAGAATGCATTTTTCATTTGTTCATATCAAATATATACTTACCTTGTCTTTCAAGTCTTTTAACTTAGCACATACCTGGAATTTTAGCTCAATTTCACATTCGATCTTATCTTGGTATTGCCCGTTGAACCATTAGGGATCGAATACGATACTCAGATAATCAAATATATCGAACAATGCCAACGTCCCAGACGTGTAATATCCTGAATTAGGGCTTAATCGGAATAGTGGTTTCGTGACCACAAATCTGAGATAGAAATAATTATTTTACAATTATTTTGATGTTTATGATATGATTGCATGATTGTGTGAAAATTTCGTGATGAAATTCTATGCCTAAAGTGCTTAAATTGAAAGTAGGGACTAAATCGAATAAGTTGCAAAACTTGCATTCTAGAAGTTTTTAGTATGAAATTGTTTTGGAATATTAATGAGAAGGTATTAAATAGCAATTTGACCAATTTTAAGTTCATGGACAAAATTAGGACATGGAAGGAATTTTTGGAAAGTTTAGTAGTAAGGGTATTTTGGTCATTTAGTTATTAAAATGAATTAAAAACAAAATTAAAAGCCAATTTTTGTCCATCTTCTTCATTAGGCTGAAATTTCAAGGGTTCTCCATAGCTAGGGTTTGTTTCAAGCTTCCAAGCTCCATAGTAAGTGATTCCAAGCCCCGTTTTTAATGTTCTTTACGTTTTTGGAATCCCGGAAGCTCGATTAAGCTTATGCTAGCAATAATTCAACCTAGGGTTTATATTTGGAAAAATACCCATAGGTGAAATTTGTGTATTTTGATGTTTTATGATAGAATATGGGGTTTTAAATTATGTTAGACAACTTGTGCTACTCGGTTTTTAGTGAAAACGAGTAAAAGGGCTTAATCGGCAAAAATACCTAATAGTCACAAGTATATGTTAGAGAGAGAATTTGATGTTGCCATAGAAGGGAAAAGTGATCAGCATGTTATAAAACATAAGAATAAGGAATAAAGTTTAATTCCCGAGCCTAGGGGCAAAAGTGTAATTATACAAAAGTTTAGGGGTAAAAGTGTAATTTTTTTAAAGTTTGTATTAAATGCTGTTTTGATAAATGTATGTATTAAATAAGATTAATTTGGTATTATAGATCAAGAAAAATGAGATTCAAGTCGTGATCGAGGAAAAGAAAAGATTGTGGACTAAATTGCAAAATCTTTATATTTTGGTACCAAGGTAAGTTCATGTGTAAATAATGTCGCATAATTGTTATTTTTAAGTTATTGATGTTAATTATATGATATGCTGATTTTTTTTATCGTGAAATATTATGCTTTGTGGTTAATGTTGAGTAATATGCAAATTATGTTTACTACTTGATAAATATGAATTGCTACCGAGTATCGGTTCCGATATTCCATGGAAGACGGCAATGTGAGATCGAGGAAAAAAGCCCGTTTGAACCTTAGGAATAGATTAGGATACAAGTGACATGTCACTAGGATGGTTGAGAATCCGAACTCGTTGAGTTGAGTCTGAGTTCACTTATGGATGCAAATGTCCGAACTCGTTGAGTTGAGTCCGAGTTCGTGAGATGTAACTAGGCATCCGAACTCGTTGAGTTGAGTCCGAGTTCATTTATGGATGCGAACGCCCGAGCTCGTTGAGTTCAGTCCGAGTTCACTTCGGGGTGGGTTACATGATTTCTTGATTACATATGTGGCACTTATGTGCAAATTATCCATGTATCCGAGTTATATTCTGATGTGTTCAACGGGTGAAATTTCTAGTTTAATGGAAGAGCACTTAAGATATAAGTGACGTTTTGGGTAAGTGTTGTGAAATGGACACTTTGGACAGGTATGTTCTTAACCCTCGGGTTGAAAATAGATACAACAACGATAAAGTGGTAAGATGATGAATGATGTTTAAAGATGTGATATATGTTTTGGTGGTACCATGCTAAAGTTGTTTGGTATATTTGTATTGTTATGTTACTTGTTATTTACATATGAACTTACTAAGCATTTATGCTTACTCCTTCCTTTTCATTCACTGTAGTTTTGAACAAGCCGGCTCAGGAATCGGGACAGGTCAAAAGTTCGATCACACTATCCAAAGGACTTTTATCTTGGTAATTGGCTTGTACAACTACTTAAGTATGGCATGTATAGCAATATACCTATTTTGTGTAAATAATTTTATGATATGGCCATGTTTGGTTGAGAAAATGTTTGATATTGATAAGTCATGGTGATGGCTAATTTAGATCATGTTTGATATCATGGAAGTTTAACAGGTTATCTAGTTCATAAAAATTCATGGAAAGATAAAACTTGCCTTAAAACAGAATATTGCTGCAGCAATGACATGAATTTGAAAAATCACTAAAAATAGTATAAATAAAACTAAATGATGATTAAGTTATGAAATTGAAGCTTAATGAGTCTATTTTCATATGGATTGAACAAAACAGGAATATAAATTATATTTTATGAGATATTTAAACTTTTACGAAACAGGGCCAGAGTGATTTCTGGATCCCCTGTTCTGAATTTAAAAATTCATAATAAATTTTACTAAAATAATTAGAAGTTTTTATTTATATGTACATATTCCTTATTGAGTCTAGTTTTAATAGAAACAAACCTCATAGTCATTTAAATTTTGTATAGAGATATATATGATTCGTAATACACAGAGGTCAGAGCAGTCGAACCCTGAAACAGGGGATACTTTAATTAATAAACTGTACTAATTGGCCCAATAAAAAATTCTAGAAAAAAATATATTAAATATATATATGAGTTTACATTCAGGGAAAATTTACGGATCTTGATTTTGAGTTTCGTTACTCGAGATATGATTTTTCTTGTAACTGTGACGCGAGTAGCTAGAAAGCTGTGAATGTAGAAACAAATGATTTAAAGTTCTTAAATTGATAAATTATGTTCGGTAACCCCTTAAGCTCGACTCCGGTGATGGTCTCGGGCGTGGGGGCGTTACATTTAGTGGTATCAGAGCAGGTTTAGTCGGTTCTCAGACTACGTGTTGTATGTACGGATTTTGCTATACATGCCATATGTATGAATTGTGATAGTGTGACGACTTCTGACCTTTTTAAATGATTTTTATATAGTAAATGGATCCCGATCCAGCTGTGGCAGATGAAGTAGAGAGTAATGCACCAGCTCCGGCTGAAGGGGCAGCGCCGACTGAAAACCCACCTCCTACTGTTGGTCAGGGAGGAGGAGAAAGGGATCGGGAAACCTTTCTCCAAATGATGAGTGCATGGTACACTGAGTTCATTCGTACGAACTCAAATGTACGACCTCTCCCACCTCTCCCAATTCCTCAACCTATGCCTCCAATGCCTCAAGGAGTGGATATGATAAAATTTCACAGAACCCCCGTTGATAGAATTCGTAAATAAGGGGCTGAAGAATTTAGAGCAAATATTGATGATGATGCAGAGAAAGCAGAGTTCTGGCTTGAAAATTCTATCCGGGTATTTGATGAATTATCTTGTACACCTGAAGAATGCTTGAAATGTGCTACATCTTTGTTGAGAGATTCAGCCTATAATTGGTGGAAGACTTTGATTTCGGTGGTACCGAAAGAGAGGGTAACCTGGGAATTCTTTCAAGAAGAGTTTCGGAAGAAATATATTAGTGAAAGATTTATTGATCAGAAATGTAAAGAGTTTCTTAAGCTGAAGCAAGGTAATATGACAGTCTCAGAATATGAAAGAGAGTTTGTTCGATTGAGTAAGTATGCTAGGGAATATGTTCCTACAGAAGCCAAGATGTGCCGACGATTTGAAGACGGGCTCAACGAAGACATTAAAGTATTTGTCGGGATCCTTGAACTGAAAGAAATGGTAGTCCTAGTTGATCGAGCTTGTAAGGCTGAAGAACTACTTAAAGAGAAGAGGAAGGTAGAGGCTGATACACGAAATTGGAAGAAAAGGCCAATGAGTAAGGCACCTTCACAGCAACCCGGAAAGTCAAGAAATATGAATCATCGTTCCCAAGTTTCAGCTGGGCAATCATATGGAAATTTTAAGAAGTAGAATGTGGGTCCTAAATCTCAGAATACTTCTGCAGCCAGTGTAGGGAACTCGAGATTTGTTAAACCCGAGTGCCAGCGGTGTGGTAGAAATCATTTTGGTTCGTGCAGAGCAAATGAATGTTTTCGATGTGGTTCTCCGGATCATTTTATTAGAGACTGCCCAGAGAGAGCTGAGAAAGAAAAATTTCAGAGTGTAAAAGCTAGTGGTGCAAACTCGAGGGGAAGGTATCCGAGAAAAGCTGGAAGTGAAACAAGCAGTAAGAATGTAGCCAGAGATGCAGCAGTTAGATCTGAGGGAAGAGCTCCGGTTAGAACTTATGCTATTAAAGCGCATGAAGATGCTTCCTCACCCGATGTGATTACCGGTACATTTTCTCTTTATGATATTAATGTTATTGCTTTGATTGATCCTAGTTCTATTCATTCATACGTATGCATTAAACTGGTGTCTAGTATGAATATACCTGTTGAGAACACAGAATTTATGATTAGAGTGTCGAACCCGTTAGGCAAATGCGTGATAGTTGATAAAGTAAGCAAGAAATGCCCTTTAATGATTCAGGGTCATTACTTTCCGGCCGACTTGATGTTGTTGCCGTTTGATGAATTTGATGTTATTTTGGGTATGGATTGGTTGACATTGCATGATGCTATAATAAATTGCAAAGAAAAGGTTATAGAATTAAAGTGTGAAAGTGGTGAAATTCTGCGGGTTGAGTCAGACAAATCAGAGGCATTATCTAGTATGATTTCTTCGATGTCGGCTTAGAGATATCTGAGAAAGGGTTATGAAGCTTATTTGGCGTATGTAATTAATACAAAAGAAGTTGAAAAGAAAGTTGAATCAGTGCCGATTGTGTGTGAATTTGCGGACGTATTTCCAGAAGAATTGCCGAGTTTGCCTCCAGTCAGAGAAGTAGAATTTGGTATTGATTTAATACCGGGAACAGCTCCAATCTCGATTGCTCCATATAGAATGGCACCAACAGAGTTGAAAAAATTAAAGTCGCAGTTGCAAGAGTTGACTGATAAAGGCTTTGTGAGACCGAGTTTTTCACCTTGGGGTGCTCCCGTGTTATTTGTGAAAAAGAAGGATGGTTCTATGAGATTATGTGTTGATTATCGGCAGTTAAACAAGGTGATAATCAAAAACAAGTATCCATTGCCGAGAATTGATGATTTGTTTGATCAGCTAAAAGTAGCGACATGGTTTTCAAAGATTGACTTGAGATCTGGGTATTATCAGCTGCGAGTGAAAGAGTCAGATGTGCCTAAAACTGCTTTTAGAACAAGGTACGGTCATTATAAATTTTTAGTTATGCCATTCGGGTTGACAAATGCTCCTGTTGTGTTTATGGACTTAATGAATCGTATATTTCGGCCATACCTGGACAGATTTGTTGTGGTGTTTATAGATGATATTTTAATTTATTCAAAAGATGAGACAGAGCATGCTGAGCATTTGAGAATAGTTTTACAAACTTTGAGAGATAAGCAGTTGTATGCTAAGTTTAGTAAAAGTGAATTTTGGCTCCGCGAAGTTGGATTTTTAGGTCATATTGTTTCAGGTGATGGTATACGGGTTGATCCTAGTAAAATTTCAGCCATTGTTGATTGGAAACCACCGAAAAATGTAATTGAAGTTAGGAGTTTCTTGGGGCTAGCTGGGTATTATCGGCGGTTTGTAAATGGATTTTCTATAATTGCTGCTCCTATAACTAGACTACTCCGAAAGGATGTTAAATTTGAATAGATGGAAGAATGTCAACAGAGTTTCGAAGAATTGAAAAAGTTATTAACTGAAGCGCCAGTGTTGATACAACCTGAATGAGGTAAAGAATTTGTGGTGTATAGTGATGCTTCTCTAAATGGTTTGGGGTGTGTACTCATGCAAGAAGTAAAAGTGGTGGCTTATGCTTCGAGACAGTTAAAACCTCATGAGAGGAATTATCCTACTCACAATTTGGAATTGGCTGTAGTGGTGTTTGCTTTGAAGATTTGGCGACATTATTTGTATGGTGAAAAGTGCCAAGTATATACCGATCACAAAAGTCTTAAATACTTGATGTCACAAAAAGACTTGAATTTGAGACAGCGAAGATGGTTGGAGTTATTGAAAGATTACGAGCTTGTTATCGATTATCATCCAGGAAAAGCGAATATGGTTGCCGATGCTTTAAGCAGAAAGTTGTTGTTTGCTTTAAGAGTTATGAACACTCAGTTGAAAATTTCAGATGACGGTTCGATTCTAGCAGAGTTAAGAGCAAGACCGATGTTTTTACAAGAGAGTTCTGAAGCTCAAAAAAAAATGATCAAGATTTGCTAGCCAAGAGAAAACAGTGTGAAGCTGATACAGGATCAGATTTCAGAATCGGTTCTGATGGTTGTTTGATGTTTAAAAATCGGATTTGTGTACCGAAAAATGATGAGTTGATTCAAAAGATTTTGCATGAAGCACATAATGGTTGTTTAGCGGTTCATCCGGGCAGTACGAAGATGTATAATGACTTGAAGAAAATGTACTGGTGGAGTGGAATGAAAAGAGATATTTTTAAGTTTGTATCAAAGTGCTTAGTTTGCCAACAAGTGAAAGTTGAACACCAAGTACCTTCGGGATTACTCCAGCCTATTATGGTTCCTGAATGGAAATGGGATTGGATTACTATGGATTTTATATCAGGGTTGCCGTTAACTCCAGGGAAGAAAAATGCCACTGGGCAATAGTTGACAGACTGACTAAATCGGCTCATTTTATTCCGGTACGTACAGATTATTCTCTTAATAAGTTGGCTGAATTGTATATCCGAGAGATTGTTAGACTTCATGGGATACCTTTGTCAATCATTTCGGATAGAGATCCAAGGTTTACCTCACGGTTTTGGCAAAAGTTGCAAGAAGCATTAGGTACAAAGTTAAATTTCAGCACTGCCTTTCATCCACAAATTGATGGACAATTAGAGAGAGTAATTCAGATTCTCGAAGACATGCTCAGATGTTGTGTATTGGAATTTCAAGGTAGTTGGGAAAAGTATTTACCGTTGGTAGAATTTGCTTATAATAATAATTATCAGACAAGTTTGAAGATGGCACCATATGAAGCATTATATGGTCGTAAATGTCGGACGCCATTGTATTGGACTGAACTCAAGGAAAATCAGATTTATGGAGTTGATTTAATAAAAGAAACCGAAGAAAAGGTGAAAGTGATTCGAGATTGTTTGAAAGCTGCTTCAGATAGACAGAAATCTTATGCGGATTTGAAACGAAAGGAAATGGAGTTTCAAGTTGGTGATAAGGTATTTTTTAAAGTGTCTCCATGGAAGAAAGTCCTTAGATTTGGACGAAAGAGCATGTTAAGTCCGCGTTTTATTGGACCGTATGAAATAATTGAAAAAGTTAGACCAGTAGCATATCGGCTAGCGTTACCACCTGAATTAGAGAAGATTCATGATGTGTTTCACGTATCTATGTTACATCGGTATCGTTCGGATCATTCACATATAATTTCACCGATAGAAATTGAACTACGACCGGATATGACTTATGAAGAAGAACCGATTAAGATTTTACCTCGAGAAGTCAAACAACTAAGAAATAAAAGTGTTGCACTTGTAAAAGTGTTGTGGCAAAAGCATGCAGTAGAAGAGACTACATGGAAACCTGAAGAAACTATGAGAAACCAATACCCACACCTGTTTACCGGTAAGATTTTCGAGGACGAAAATCCTTAAAAGGGGGGGAGAGTTGTAATACCCTGAATTAGGGCTTAACCGGAATAGTGGTTTCGTGACCACAAATCTGAGATGGAAATAATTATTTTACAATGATTTTGATGTTTATGATATGATTGCATGATTGTATGAAAATTTCGTGATGAAATTCTATGCCTAAAGTGCTTAAATTGAAAGTAGGGACTAAATCGAATAAGTTGCAAAACTTGCATTCTAGAAGTTTTTAGTATGAAATTGTTTTGGAATATTAATGAGGAGGTCTTAAATAGCAATTTGACCAATTTTAAGTTCATGGAAAAAATTAGGACATGGAAGGAATTTTTGGAAAGTTTAGTAGTAAGGGTATTTTGGTCATTTAGTTATTAAAATGAATTAAAAACAAAATTAAAAGCCAATTTTTGTCCATCTTCTTCATTAGGCTGAAATTTCAAGGGTTCTCCATAGCTAGGGTTTGTTTCAAGCTTCCAAGGTCCATAGTAAGTGATTCCAAGCCCTGTTTTTAATGTTCTTTACGTTTTTGGAATCCCGGAAGCTCGATTAAGCTTATGCTAGCAACAATTCAACCTAGGGTTTATATTTGGAAAAATACCCATATGTGAAATTTGTGTATTTTGATGTTTTATGATAGAATATGGGGTTTTAAATTATGTTAGACAACTTGTGCTACTCGGTTTTTAGTGAAAACGAGTAAAAGGGCTTAATCGGCAAAAATACCTAATAGTCACAAGTATATGTTAGACAGAGAATTTGATGTTGCCATAGAAGGGAAAAGTGATCAGCATGTTACAAAACATAAGAATAAGGAAGAAAGTTTAATTCCCGAGCCTAGGGGCAAAAGTGTAATTATGCAAAAGTTTAGGGGCAAAAGTGTAATTTTTTTAAAGTTTGTATTAAATGCTGTTTTGATAAATGTATGTATTAAATAAGATTAATTTGGTATTATAGATCAAGAAAAACGAGATTCAAGTCGTGATCGAGGAAAAGAAAAGATTGTGGACTAAATTGCAAAATCTTTATATTTTGGTACCAAGGTAAGTTCATGTGTAAATAATGTAGCATAATTGTTATTTTTAAGTTATTGATGTTAATTATATGATATGCTGATTTTTTTTATCGTGAAATATTATGCTTTGTGGTTAATGTTGAGTAATATGCAAATTATGTTTACTACTTGATAAATATGAATTGCTACCGAGTATCGGTTCCGATATTCCATGGAAGACGGCAATGTGAGATCGAGGAAAAAAGCCCGTTTGAACCTTAGGAATAGATTAGGATACAAGTGACATGTCACTAGGATGGTTGAGCATCCGAACTCATTGAGTTGAGTCCGAGTTCACTTATGGATGCAAATGTCCGAACTCGTTGAGTTGAGTCTGAGTTCGTGAGATGTAACTAGGCATCCAAACTCGTTGAGTTGAGTCCGAGTTCATTTATGGATGCGAACGCCCGAGCTCGTTGAGTTCAGTCCGAGTTCACTTAGGGGCGGGTTACATGATTTCTTGATTACATATGTGGCACTTATGTGCAAATTATCCATGTATCCGAGTTATATTCCGATGTGTTCAACGGGTGAAATTTCTAGTTTAATGGAAGAGCACTTAAGATATAAGTGACGTTTTGGGTAAGTGTTGTGAAATGGACACTTGGGACAGGTATGTTCTTAACCCTCGGGTTGAAAATAGATACAACAACGATAAGGTGGTAAGATGATGAATGATGTTTAAAGATGTGATATATGTTTTGGTGGTACCATGCTAAAGTTGTTTGGTATATTTGTATTGTTATGTTACTTGTTATTTACATATGAACTTACTAAGCATTTATGCTTACTCCTTCCTTTTCATTCACTGTAGTTTTGAACAAGCCGGCTCAGGAATCGGGACAGGTCAAAAGTTCGATCACACTATCCAAAGGACTTTTATCTTGGTAATTGGCTTGTACAACTACTTAAGTATGGCATGTATAGCAATATACCTATTTTGTGTAAATAATTTTATGATATGGCCATGTTTGGTTGAGAAAATGTTTGATATTGATAAGTCATGGTGATGGCTAATTTAGATCATGTTTGATATCATGGAAGTTTAACAGGTTATCTAGTTCATAAAAATTCATGGAAAGATAAAACTTGCCTTAAAACAGAATATTGCTGCAGCAATGACATGAATTTGAAAAATCACTAAAAATAGTATAAATAAAACTAAATGATGATTAAGTTATGAAATTGAAGCTTAATGAGTCTATTTTCATATGGATTGAACAAAACAGGAATATAAATTATATTTTATGAGATATTTAAACTTTACGAAACAGGGCCAGAGTGATTTCTGGATCCCCTGTTCTGACTTTAAAAATTCATAATAAATTTTACTAAAATAATTAGAAGTTTTTATTTATATGTACAGATTCCTTATTGAGTCTAGTTTGAATATAAACAAACTTCATAGTCATTGAAATTTTTTATAGAGATATATCTGATTCGTAATACACAGAGGTCAGAGCAGTCGAACCCTGAAACAGGGGATACTTTAATTAATAAGCTGTACTAATTGGCCCAATAAAAAATTCTAGAAAAAAATTAGTAAATAGATATATGAGTTTAGATTCAGGGAAAATTTACGGATCTTGATTTCGAGTTTCGTAACCCAAGATATGATTTTTCTTGTAACTATGACGCGAGTAGCTAGAAAGCTGTGAATGTAGAAACAAATGATTTGAAGTTCTTAAATTGATAAATTATGTTCGGTAACCCCTCAAGCTCGACTCCGGTGATGGTCTCGGGCGTGGGGGCGTTACAAGACGTGGTCTTACATGCTAGCTTATATTGATGCCACCGTCCCAGATAAGGTCTTAGACGAATCAAGTACGATGCCGATGTCCCAGACATAGTCTTACTCGTAACCACATATCGGTGCCAATGTCCCAGATGTGGTCTTACACGAAAACACATATATCGATGCCAACGTCCCAGATGTGGTCTTGCATGAAAACACGTAGCACAATCCTATGGTTTGTACGGGGCTTCTGGACGTCGTAACTCAATCGTATCAAACTCGTAAACTTAGTTCTCATGCATATATACATTCGGATTTCACTTATATAAATTCACATAATTCAATTTTAGCATATAAAATCGTATATATATAAATATTACCAATATCTATTCGCTGATGAACTTACCTCCGACGATGAAAAACGGAACGGGACGACTAGTCGACAACTTTAGCTTTCCCCCGATCCAAATCTGATTTCCTTGGTTCTTGATCTAAACATATTCAAATTAAACTCATTCAACATATTTTCACTCATTTTAGTCCAAAAACACATAAATGGAAATATTACCATTTTACCCCTAACATTTTACACTTTTTACAATTTAGTCCAAATTGCACAAAACACAAAACATGCAAAATTTGCTCACAACATGCTTAGGCCAAATATTCCTAGTGTTCATAAAAGTCCATACATTTCATTTATTTCACATTTAAGTCCCTCAATTTATTATTTTTTCAATTTAGTCCTAATTACTCAAAATCATCAAAAATTTTAATACAAAACATATCAATCCAAAACATATCTTTCATATTTCACCAACTAACATCACAAAACTCAAATATTCATCAATGGCATAACTCAAAATACTCACCAAAATCAAAAATTCAAGCATGGACTTTGTAGATAACTTTGCAACGATCTCAAAAACGTAAAAATTTTCAAAAATCGAGCTAGAACTTACCTTGAATCAAGCTTGAGAATGGCCGAACCTAAGTTTTCTTTTTCTTTTCTTTTGTTTTCGGCAAGAACAAGGTATGATCACAAAAAAATGACTTTTATTTTTATGTTATAATATAACATACATTAACATTATATCTAATTTACATATTTAACCTTATTATAAAATATAAAACCATTTTAAATCATGGCCATTACCGTCCAACACCTATAACTATGGTTTAATTGCAACTTAAATGCCTCCATTTTAAAAGACAACAACAATTTGACCCTTACATATTAAACTATCAAGTTTTCATTTTACGCGATTAAGCCCTTTTGTTTAATCGGGCACTCAAACAACAAAATTAAAACACGAAAATTTCACAGATATAAATTCACACAAAATAAACATAGAAAATAATTTTTAAATATTTTTCTGACTCGAATTTGTGGTCCCAAAACCACCGTTCTGATTAGGGTCTAATTTGAGCTATTACTTAAGTATCGAAACCAAGTACAAAAATATCGGTATTTAAGTTCAAAAATGGTAAATTTCCATCTTTAAATTGTCTAATTCATGCTCAAACCATCTAAAACTCAAAAGTACTCTTTAGAAAGAAATAGGGACTTGAAATCATCATTCATAAACATACTAACTAATAATCAAGACTTCATGTATTCAACTAAATGACATTAAAACATACACAAAACTAATGTACCAGAGTTGATCACATTCAACTATACCATTTTTCGCTCAATGGCATATTAAAGAATCAATAAAAAATGCATTTATTCAACTAATCAAACAATCTCTCATTAGACTCCATATCAACCATATAACTTATGCACTAAGCCTTACTAAGATAAAACATTAAACAACTCAAAAGACATCAAACATTTTCCTATATGACACAAGTTCCTAGTTCTAACCAATATGTCATAAGGCACCATCACATCCAATCTAATTCAACAATTCGTATCATCAACAAATCATAAACCAAACATTACATTCCAATTTCATTCGTATTATAATTTAAATCATATGACATTTCCAAAATAACTTCATCACATCTATCATATAAGCATACTGTGAGAACATTAAGTTTAACACCTTACATACCAAGTTTAGACACATTACAATTCCAGCTAGAATATCAACTTCATCAACTCAAAATGCCCCATATCCATGCCATAAAATTGAAATAACGAGTCAAAATCTACTGAGACAGAAGCTTGGTAGTGTGAGCTTTAAGTTGATCCACTCAACTAGTTCCGCAAATTGTTAACTATAGAAAATAGAAAAATTAACAAAGTAAGCTTATATAGCTTAGTAAGTCCATAGCTAAACTAAACCAACTTACCTCAATCAAGTAATTGAATTTAACAACTTAAATTGAAGCAATCTGACATTAAATTTACAAAATAGGTGAGATTTGTATAATATCAAATCATCGTATTAATCATATTCACTACATTCAAGTAGTATCATGTCATATATCTATACTTATTTACATTTTGTCAAGATAAATTATGTTTACTCAACGAAAAAATCATTCATATAAATATTCATTTAGTTTCATTAATCTTTTTTATAATTAACCTCATTTTTATCTAGCCCTGCGAACAGTAGTAACGTAACTCATATACTCAGGTAACTACACCACACTAAAGAGCATTGTAATGCTATTCAGCGGCACTGAAGTGCAAACAGAGGCACCAAAGTGTAAACCCGTACAAGCACGCGTTCTAACACTATTGGCAAGCCAGTCGTATCCTAATCGTTTACTAAGATCAAACGAGCATCTTAACATAATTTATCACATTTATAATTCAAAGGAACTTCTAGATATACATTCATACACATGCTGTAATCTAATTATGTTCTTTCCAAAAACATATAATTCATATATATTTATTAAATTACAAACAAGTCCTAGTCACCTTACATTTAATTGAAAACAATTAATAATATTAATCAAACATTAACAATGCAAAAAAATTAATTAACTAATTCATATCAGTATAAAACAAAAATATATATACAGATATTTATCTACGAACTTACCTAATATGTATAGCTAACGAGTTATGTTGTACAGACTAATCTGTTATTTTCCTTTTTCCCCGGTTATCCTACGTATGATTCAATTCTTGATCTATAAAATAGTTAAATTCAATTTATCAATTTCAAATACATTGTTAAACTCTTTTTTATGCATTGACCTACTATTTTATTTTACAAATTTCCCTAAACTTTTATATTTTTGTTTAATTTAGTCCCTAACACTGAAACTATTTAAATTTTCACATTTAATCTTATATCAAAATTGATTTTAAAAATGCTCCAAATCAGCCCTAAAACATTTGAAAATTTCACAAACTTAGATGCTAAAATTTGTATATTTTCATATTAGTCCTTAAACTCAAAACAAACAAAAATTCTTTTACAAAACAGTCCTAATCAACAACCAAGTTCATAAATTCATCATTTAAAACCAAGAACATCTAAAAACCATTAATGACAAGTTTCAAAATCTTTATCAGTTTTACGAAATAGTCCCCGTGTTAGCTAGATTAAGCTAAACAATATCAAAAACATAAAAATTACCAAAATCAAATAAAAAATACATACCATGCAAAGTAAAAAAGATGACTAAAAACTTTAAGATGTTCTTTAATGGTGTATTCGATTTCCAAAGGAGTAGAATAAAGATGATAATTTTTCTATGTTTTTACTTTTATTATTATTATTATTTTATCTTTTAATTTAATGTATAAAATGTAATAAAATACTTACTAACTGTCCAAACTAAAATAAAATGGTCTATTCATCTTATAAATCCTTAAAGAAACCTTAGTTATTCATCTTGGTTAAAAATAATCAATAATGATGAAGTTTTACGTCTTTTACAATTTAATCACTTTTCTTTAATTAACAAGCCAATTGTGAAAATTACCGGACTGAAACTTAACTTAACTCTATATTAGACTCATAAATATTGCAAAGTAATATTCAATCATCAAAAATTGAGATTCTGAAACCATCGTTTTCAATACCACTGAAAAATGGGATGTTACAACGGCAAGGTAGATGACTTGGCGAGGCTCATCCCTAGATAGATATAGGTGAACTTGGGGAATATGTGATGGGGTTTTATTTACGTGGGTTTAGTTTTATTATAAGTTGATTCTATTATTCAAACAATTTCCTTAAAGTTTAAGTTTATTTCTATTTCGCGGACCTTAAAGTTAAACCTTTGTTACTAATTTCCTTTCAGCATGAATAAATTTTGATGTTTCTTTAATTCTCCTTACATGCGTGCCTTGTTGCATTCTTTCAATATTGAGTATGTACTATTATCATATGCGAACCAATTCTATTGTGAAGGATTGTTTTCTACGACCTTTTTATGATGCAAACCCTTAGGAGAGATAACCTTTCTACTTAACGAACCTTACCTAAGTTTGAATACCCTTGCATGAACATAATTTTTTGTTGCAAAGTCGAATGTGTGTGATCCTATGACATTTTTTTAAGTGCGTACCTTAAATACCCTATTTATTTCTTGCATGCGAATGTATAAGTTTTTTTGCCAGATGACATGCAACATTTTGTTTGATAAGCTCACATGCTTTACACTCTATGTAAAATATTATTCTGTTGCTATGCTAGAACTTATCATAATATATGTTGTAAGTAAGTGGTATGCTAGAGGTTAGGTTGGGAGTTAATGGAGTCATTTCGGTGGCTAATGTAGCTCGCCAAATTCGAGTTGAACCTAATCGACTGGGTTTGGGGTGTTACATTGGTTGGTATCAGAGCTAGCCAAGTTAAGGTTTGCCAAGCTAGAGTCCATTGAGCTTGAGCTAGCTAGGTTAAGTTCGATAGACTGACAAGACGATAGGTTAGTTCACCAGAATGGCAAAATGTGTTCACCATATTTGGTAAAATAAGCTTACAAGAGCAAATAAGGTAAGTTTGTCATATAATGAATAAATTTTGAAGTGCAGTGTGTATGAAATTTTTTGATTAGGGTATGACTTGGGACAACATTACCTTGGTTTTGTTATACCTTTTGTAGGAAATATCATTCGGATCATCCCTCTAGTGTTCGTCATCCCAGTAAGTTGTGTTCTGGCAAACTATGTTCATATGTATGTTCATTATGTGCAAACTGTGTTTGCAAGTATGCCTGTTGGATACTTAGTTACATGTGTTTGATGTCTTACCCAAGCCACTGTCTCGTATATGTTTAGAGTAAGTAAGAATACCTTCCCATAAAGTGAATATGAATCGTGTGGATGAAGCTACCAACTCCTCTGAAGGTGACTGGACTTCGGCTACGCATGAGTGATCACACAGGGCAAGCATCTTGGATGATGGCATGGAGCCATTAGTACAATAAATGATTGGGGCTTTTCAGTGAGCTACTGGTGCCTGCACCTGTAAACCTTGGATTGCCACAAGATAATTGTTGTGAATTGGTTAACATGGGAGTTTTTCTTGGGAAATTTTAAGAAAATGTTCATCGATGATCAGTATATGGAAGCTTGCAAGTGTAAGTTCATCAATTTGGTTGAGTATGAAGCAAAATTTGTGCAACTAAGCTAGTATGCAGCAGAGATAGGCTTGCAAGAGAAGGAACTTTGTCAGAGGTTTTGGTTTGGTCTACGTTGAGACATCTAGCTCTACCTAGTGACTCACAATAGTATAAACTTCGGTGAGCTGGTGGACAAGGCCAAAGCTATTGAAGAGATTAAGGCTCTGCGAATTGAAGTTGGAGTTGGAAAGCAAGTGTCCAGACGAGTGTTCAAAAGGGATCACAACTCACACAATTCAAGAGGGAATGTCAAGCAAAGCTTTAGATTGTACCATGCATGTCGGTGGAACAACATCTAAAATGGAAAGGAGGGTTTTCACAAGTCTGGGAATTGGCCACTTTGCGAACACTGTGAGTGAAAACATCTTGGTGAATGTTGCAAATTGACTAGAGGATGTTTCAAGTGTGGTTTCATGGACCACTTGATTAAAGACTGCCTAGAACATTGGAGGGGATCGCAAGCTCAGAATGCAACCTTACTCAGGTGCGAGCTAGTGCTTAAGGTTAAGGAAGAAGTAAAGGTGGCAAAGTAAGACAAGTTGGGTTGTAACACCCCTAACCCGTATTTGTCGCCGGAATAGGTTAAGAGGCATTACCGAACTCATAAATTAAACCAAAACAACCAAATATCAAATACCATCTCAATTCAATAAAATACCATTCATTCATGTTCATTATGAACTTAAACCGAGCATACAAGGTCTAAACCATGCATCTAGGACTAAATCGATAGAATGTGAACTTTTCAGAACTTATAAAAATTTTCAACTTTTAAAAGGTCACACGCCTGTGTGAATAGGTGGTATGCCTCACACGGCATTAGACACGCTATTGTGTTTAAGCCATGGCGAAACAGAGCATGCATACTGAATTGTCCACACGGCCATAAGACATGCTCGTGTGCCAGGCCGTGTCAAAACTAGGGAGGCTACTGACTTGGCTACACGACTGTCCACACGCCCGTGTGCCAACCTGTGTGCCACACACAGCAAATAGACACGCCCGTGTGTCTAAGCCGTGTCAAAACTGGAGGGTATATTGCCTTTAATTTGTAGGGTATCGCAGGGGACACACGGCCGTGTAACGTAACCATGTGTCGCATACGGTTGAGACACATGCCTGTGTCTCTTCCCATGTGGAGAAAAATAGGCCATTTGAATAGCCAATTTTCCATTCCAATTTGGGGCAACCTACAAGCAAAGAAATAAGCATATATGCACATCCAATTTAGCCAAATTCTAAACCAAAACATAAGTCACTCATAACATATCAATTCCAATCAAATACATACTCATAAACCTTACTAATCTATATCAAAACATAAGTCAAAAGCTTGTCAAAACTTACCAACATTTACCATTTCTTTTGTTCAACTAAAACATATCAAATATATTATATGACATCACATATATTATACCAAAACCATGACATATCCACAACCATACCGGGCCATATCACATGGCTAAATATATACATCACAAAACATAATCCCACAACTTCTAGCCTATACATGTCATACTTTAATATATACATTTTCAAAGTACCAAAATGAGTTTCGATAGTGTGGTGATGATCCTTGACGATCCCCGAGCTTACAGTAGCTTCAATATCTATAAAACAAAGCAAACACACACAAAGTAAGCTTTCAAAAGCTTAGTAAGTTTGTACCAAAATCATCAATAGTATAGAAAATATGAAACAACAACACATAAGAACTTATAAATTCTCCACTAATCTATCAATTTCATGCCAACATCATCTATATGTTTATATTAATTCAATAAACTTTATATGCATAATACCATCTACCACATAGGTATTAAACTTACCTGAACATTCCCATATTCATTCATTTTCATTCTCACCTCTTGTTCGGATATTTCAAGACTTTCCAAAGATTACCAATGCTTTAAACATCCGCACACTTAGTGCTTTAAAGATTAGCTGAAGCTATAATAATTCCTCACACTTAGTGCTTTCTCAATTAACTGAAGCTATCTCGGTATCGCACACTTAGTCCCTCATATAGCCGAAGCTAGTCTAAATTGCACGCTTAGTGCCAAATACCATTGATTTGTCACCGTATTAATCCAAACTAAATGTATATACAATCTATGTATAAACAAAGCATCAAAACATACTTATAACATCATGTTTTACGTATGAACTTACCTAGTACTCGGAGTTGTCGACTCGGATTGTTTACTTAATAACCTTCGACTTCCTTTGGTCTAAATCTGAATTCCTCTTTTCTTGATCTATATGTATTCAAAATTAACCCTTTTATTCACTAAATCATTCAAACCAATCCATATACACACAATTAAGGCATATTGCAAACTAGCCCTCACATTTCACATTTCGACACTTTAATCCCTAATTCACAAAATCACAAAATACATAAAGTTTACTTGTATACAAGCTAAGTCAAATTTTCATAGCTCTCATACAAGTCCACACACTTCATTTATTTTACATTTTAGTCCCTCATTTACAAATTTCACAATTTAGTCCATTTTACTCAAAATCATCAAAAATCCAAAGACAAAACATGTAAACCCAACATCAAACTTTCATTTATCAACAACTAACTTCACAAAACTCATAATTTCATAAATGACACATTTAGAAATCATCATCAAAATTAGAAATTGAAGCATGGGTTTGATAGTATTCAAAGTAACAATTACAAAAACGTAGGAATTATTAAAAATCGATCAAAAACACATACCTAATTAATGCTTGTAATTGCCGAATGTTCAAAGCTTAAGAACCCTAATTCTTTCTTAAAAATTTTGGCAAGGATGATGATAATGGACAAATTTTATGTATTTGTTTTATTAAATCAACATTTATTTATCAATTACTAATATATCCTTTTTAATTTCATTCAAAATCCACTAACACATGTCCATACTTGTCCATACATTAATTAAATGGTCCAATTGAATCATAAGGACTTCATATTTAAAAAGCCATGTCAATATAGCACTTTAACAAAAAACAGGCAACTATTACATTTTACGCGATTAAGTCCTTTTTATCAAATCGGCACACAAACGATTAAATTTTCATATGAGACTTTCACATATGTTCATTCATATATCATAAATATGTAAAATATCATCTAAAATATTTTTTGACTCGGATATGTGGTCCCCAAACCACTGTTCCGACTAGGGTCAAAACCAGATTGTTACAAATCTCCCCCTGAGGGATTTTCGTCCCCGAAAATCTTACCGTTAAACAGATTCGAATATTGTCGTCTCATAGCATCTTTAGGCTCCCACATGGTTTCTTCAATACTGTGTGGATGCCACATCACTTTTACCAACGAAATTTTCTTATTTTGCAGTTCTTTAACTTCGCGAGCTTAGATACGGATCGACTTTTCTTCGTAAGTCATATCAGATTAAATTTCAATAGCAGACGGGGAAATCACATGCTACGAATCAGATCTGTATCGTCGAAGCATCAATACGTGAAACACATCATGAATCTTTTCTAACTCTGGTGGCAACAATAATCTATATGCTACCGGCCCAATACACTCGGTAATCTCATATGGCCCGATAAACCTCGGATTCAATTTGCCTTTTCTACTGAATCGAAGTATTATCTTCCACGAAGATACCTTTAAAAACACTCTGTCGCCGATCTCAAATTCAATATCTTTTCTTTTCAAATCCACATAAGATTTCTGATGATAGGAAGCTACTTTCAAACTATCTCAGATCACTTTTACCTTCTGTTTGGTTTCTTTTATCAAATCAATTTCGTGAATCTTATTTTAGCTGAGCTCCGTCCAATACAAAGGTGTACGAAATTTGCGACCATATAAAGCTTCATACGGTGCCATTTTAATGCTTGATTGAAAACTATTATTATAAACGAATTCAATCAAAGGAAAATACTGTTCCCACGTACCTTCAAACTCAAGAATGCAACATCTCAACATATCCTCAAGTATCTGAATAATCCGCTCGGATTGACCGTTCGTTTGCTGATGAAAAGTAGTACTAAAGTGCAATTTAGTACCTAGAGCATCTTGCAATTTCTTCCAGAATCATGATGTGAATCTCAGATCTTTGTCTGATACTATAGATAATGGCACACCGTGCAATCTCACAATATCAAAAATGTATAACTCAACTAATTTATCAAGCGAGTAATCAGATCGAACCGGAATAAAATGAGCTGATTTCGTTAATCGATCAACTAGAACCCATATTGCATCTTTTTTTCTCGGAGACAGGGGTAAACCCAAAACATAGTCCATTGTCACTCGATCCAATTTCCACTCTGAAACCATAATCAGTTGTAACAAACTAGAAGGCACTTGATGTTCAGCTTTAACTTGCTGACAGATCAAACATTTAGAAACAAATTTAGAGATATCTCTTTTCATTCCGGACAAACAGTAATGTAGTTTCAGATCATTATACATTTCCGTACTACCAGATGCACAGATAATCCACTATTGTGAGCTTCACTCAAAATCATCTGAATTAACTCTGAATTTATCGAAACACAAATTTGATCTCGGAATCTCAAATAATTTTCTTTATCAATTCTGATTTCTAAATTAGACTCTACATCACACTGAGCTCTTTTAGCTAAAATCTCATTATGAATCTTTTGAGCTTCGATAATCTGCTGTAAGAATAAAGGTCTTACTTTCAATTCAGCTAAAATTGAACTATCATTGGACAGAACCAAATGAGCAATCATCGTACGCAAAGAAAACAATGATTTTTGACTCAAGGCATCAGTAACAACATTTGCTTTTCCCGAATGATAATCAATCACAAGTTCGTAGTCTTTTAGCAGCTCTAACAATCTTCTTGGTCACAGATTCAGATCTTTCTGAGTCATCAAATATTTCAAACTCTTATGATCAGAATACACATGACATTTCTCACCGAACAAGTAGTGGTTCCATATCTTTAGAGTAAACACAATCGCAGCTAATTCAAGATCATGTGTCAGATAGTTCTTTTCATGCGGCTTCAACTGTCTCGAAACATAAGCAATGACTTTTCCTTCTTGCATTAAAACACATCCCAGACCAATCAATGAAGCATCACTGTATATCACAAATTCTTTACCCGATTCGGATTGTACCAATACCGAAGCTTCAGTCAACAAAGTTTTCAACTGATCAAAACTGTTTTGACACTTTTCAAACCACACAAATTTCACATCTTTCTGAAGCAGTTTTGTCAATGGAGTCGCAATCATCGAAAAACCTTTCACGAATATTCTATAATAACCAGCAAATCCCAGAAAACTGCAGACTTTAGAGACATTCCTCGAAGGTTTCCAATCCAAAATAGCTAAAATTTTGTTCAAATCAACTCGAATGCCAGAGGCTGATACAATATGACCCAGAAAACCAACTTCTCGCAACCAAAATTCACATTTACTGAAATTCACATACAACTATTTATCTCGCAAAATCTGTAGCACTATCTCAAATGCTCAGCATGTTCGAGTTCACCACGTGAATAAATCAATATGTCATCAATGAATACAATAACAAATTGATCTAGATATGGTCAGAAAATTATATTCATCAAATCCATAAAAATAGCAGGTGTGTTAGTCAATCCGAAAGTAATAACTAAAAATTCATAGTGGTCGTACCTCATTCTGAAAGCAATTTTCAGAATGTCTGAGTCTTTCACTAGCAAATGATAATAGCCTAATCTCAAATCTATTTTTGAAAACGTAGCAGCTCCTTTCAACTAATCAAACAAATCATTAATTCGAGCCAGAGGATACTTATTCTTGATAGTCACTTTGTTCAACTGACGATAATCTATACACATTCTCAACGTTCTATCTTTCTTTTTCACGAATAGAACCGGAGCACCCTAAGGTGAGAAACTCGGTCTAGCAAATCCTCTATCGGTCAATTCTTGCAACTGAGACTTTAATTCTTTTAGTTCGATCGGAGCCATTCTATACGGAGCTATCAAAATCGGAGTAGTACCAGGTTCCAATTCGATGCCCAATTCTACTTCTCTAACCGGAGGTAATCCCGGAAGTTCTTTAGGAAACACATCAGGGAACTCATAGACAACAGGCATAGATTGAACTTTTTTTTCTGACATTCTCGAATCAATCACATAAGCAAAATAGGATTCACAAACATTTCTCACAATATTCAAAGCTTTCATTGAAGATATCACAGCAGGCAATCCATTCAAATCATTAGATTCAATTTTGACTATTTCATCATTTTTGCATCTCAAATCAATAATTTTCCATTTGCAGTTCACAACAGCATCATGCCAAGTTAACCAATCTATACCCAGAATTATATCAAATTCATCAAAAGGTAACAACATCAGATTAGTTGGAAAACAAGTGTCTCAAAACATTAACGGACAAATCTTGCAGACTTTATCAACCAAAATAGATCTGCCTAAGGGGTTTGAAACTCTAATTACAAATTCAGTAGACTCTATCGGAAAAGTCTTACTATTTACTAAGTTCATGCATATATACGAATGTGTTGATCCAGGATCTATTAAAACAATCACAGAAGTATCATAAAGAGTAAATGTACCCGTAATCACATCTGGCGATGAAGCTTCTTCGCGAGCTCGAAAACATAGGCACTGGCAGGTGAACGAGCCTTAAATCTAACAGTTGTATCTTTTGTTCCTCTTTGACTACCGCTTACTGTAACACCCTTTACCCGTGTCTATGAAGCCTAAAACATACTTTAGAGAGGGTTCGGGACTAAACTGGGAACTTTGGAAAGTTTTGAGAAAACTTCAAAAATTTTACCATAAAACAGAGTCACACGCCCGTGTGGACACAGGGGCAAGCCCATATGCCTTTGACATGCCCATGTCCTCAGGTCGTGTAACTCTCTGTTTATGACGTCAGCACACATATTGAACCACATGGCTAGGCTACACGCCTGTGTCTGCAGGCCGTATCCCTCACACGGTTGAGACACACGGCCGTGTTTCAGCCCTTGTGGCCAACACTTAGGCTATTTTCCAAGCCTTTATGTTACTCATAATCCCTTACAACCTTGCACACATCCAAATCACAATTCATGGAATCATATTAATAATTAAAGACTCTTTATTAAGACACATTTATCATACTAACATATCCTTTTTCATATAATGCACTTACTTATGGAATACCAAGTCCAGATTCATTAATCCCCATTCATAAGACTTGTCATTTTGATGCCCACTTTTACCATTAAACCAAGATTACCAACTTATCCATCAAACACTCATGTTTAACCATCATTATCTTGTTTCTAAATCATGCAATTACTTCAAAATTATGACCATCTCGAATGGTCATAAAGCATACATCCAACACACATGTCATACTATCAATCATGCAAGGCAACCACATAATTTCATCATCGCATCATAGGCATTAAACATAGCATAATTAACTAAACTTACAAACCATAATCAATATGAGCCATATCTCATGGCCATAAATAAATAACTCAATATAGCCAACATATTTGACTAAATCATAATAACACAAATCATTTGTCTTGTAACGCCCTAAAAATCCCGAACTTTCTTTTTTTTCGGTTTTGATAAAATGTGTGCTTAATATTCCTAGTCAAGTGTTATTTATGTGATAGTAGGCCTTGGTTAAGTTATGAGTTCGAACTATGGGGTGAAGAAAATTATAGTTTAATAATTAAAAGAACCTTGATGGCAAGTAGTTTGGGTTTTTAAATAAATGAAGGAAGAATTGGACACAAGGAGCCTTGTGTTGGAGTGGCAAGTAGCGTCACATGTGGGGCTTAGAGGTGGCGTGACATACATGGCAAGGAGGTTTGGGGTTCGAATCCCTCATTGCTCAAAAGAAGGATATATTTTTTTCCAATAAATGGCCAGTAGTGGCGTTGGATGTGAACTCTGAAAGGAGTGATCAGAGGAGAAATTTAATGAAGGGATTAAAGAGTTATCAGGGAGAAAATTTAGGAGATGAGGTGTGTAGAGAAGTGGAGCCGAATTGGGAATTTGGGGATAGGTAAATTTGGCTATAGTATATATAGGTGCCGATTTTGGGAATTCAAGGCTAATGTCGAATTCTTCCTTTCTTTTAACTGAAAACACTTTTCTCTTCAAATATCTAAAAGCTAAAATCCCTTATTCTTTCTCTTTTAGTTTGTGTCGATTTCTTCCCTTCCTTCCTCATCAAACTCTTTTCTCTCTCGCTCCTAGTTACTTTCTCTAAAGCCGAATATCTTTTGGCCAAAATCCTATTTTGCTGCCATTTTTCCTTCAATGGTGGTCGATCGATTCTTGTGTAAGTGCTTTACATTCTTTCAATTGGTCTTCCTAGTACCAATTTCTTCTCTCTCTCACTCCTTCTAAATCGATTTGGTAGCGGATTAGTATCGAATCTAGGATTTCAGATCTTTACTAAATTGCTCCTTAGGTGTTTTGGGGTTTTTGGTAAGTTTTCCTCTTTTATTGGTTAAGGTTGGACGAATTGTAACACCCCGAACCCGAAACCGACACCGGAGTCGAACACGGGGTGTTAACTGACTTTAACCCCTTTACAAAATTTATTTTCCAGACACTGCCCAATCTGTGTACTAGTCGTTTTAAAAATCATATCTTGAGTTTCGTAACTCGAAAATCAGTTTCGTAATTTTTCCCAGAAACTAGACTCATGTGCCCATCTATGTAATTTTTTCTAGAATTTTTGGTCGGGCCAATTAGTACAGTTTATTAGTCAAAGTCTCCCAAGTTGCAGGGGTCGACTACACTGACCTTTGCCCATTACGACTTGGATATCTCCCTGCAAAGAACTTCAATACTGATGCCGTTTGTTTCTATAGAAACTAGACTCATAGAGGAATCTATACATATATGGTACGACTCCTAATTATCTCTGGTTAATTTATAATGAATTTCCAAAGTCGGAGCAGGGAATCCAGAAACCGTTCTGGCCCTGTCCCACGAGAACCTGATTTTCTCTTAACATACTGTCCATATGATCTTTTCATTACTTCTATATGAAAATAGACTCATCGAGCTTCGATTACATAATTTATTCATCAATCAATTCCATTCCTACTATTTTTAGTGATTTTTCGATTTCATGTCACTGCTGCTGCCAGCATCTGTTACGAGGGCAACCATGCCCACTTCATGTTTACTCCTTGATTCAACTAATAATTCCTCATGCATATCACAAATTATGATCATGACTAACCATGCCAAGGCTAATCATTGTCAACTTCTCCCTGCTACATTATTGCCATATCATAAATTTTAACACCAAAACAATTTACCATGACATATGGCATAAAAAGGTCAAATCATCAAAATTCACGACCTAACGTTATGAAACCAAACCCAACCGAACATTTATGCCATTTTCGCATGGCTAAAAGTTTACATACCAAAGTTCAAACACAACATAATAGCCTATACATGCCAAAATGTTCTTCTAAGCCAACTAAGAAGAAAGTACCAAAACTTGCTATCCGGTGTGATGACTTCGATGACGGCCTGACCCCGCGAAAATAGATGAGTCCAAGCAACCTATAATGGGTGACAAGGAAACACCGAGTGAGTTTATAACTCAGTAAGTCATAAGCAATGTACTACCATCCATCAATAACATTATCACAAGAGGAAACAAAATGGAACGAGACAATTTACTCCATCCATACCAACCATACCATAGTTCCTCCAACCTATCGGTTCAATTTCATATCAATTCATGCATTCACAATCCATATACTCATCAATAGGACATTGAAGCATTTTCATAAATCAATTTATTTTCGTTACAATCAAACAACAAAACGGCCTTTCACCCATTCTACGATAAATTTTATGTACGTGACTTCAAGTATATTTGTCACATAGGTTCAACTTACCGCTCAACACCAAGTATAAGCATAGCACCTATTAGCCATGTACTCAAGACACTTACCCGATCCGCTGTCCGCGATCGACTCAATAGTGTCGCACACATAGTGTCCATAATGATTCACGAATGTATATTGAGCCCGCACACTCAGTGCTATATAATCAACTCGCACACTTAGTGCTACGTAATCAAATCGCACACTTAGTGCTACATAGTCAAACTCGCACACTTAGTGCCGCATGATCAATTCGCACACTTAGTGCATCATATTCATTTCGCACACTTAGTGCAACATAGTCAAACCGCACACTTAGTGCTGTACAATTTAATCCCACGCACTTAGCGCCAATCTCATGGTCATAAATGGTTATCCCGCACGTTTAGTGCCGAGATCAACAACTCAGTATATCTTACCTCTTTTCTTTCATTCAACAATTTCATCATCACATACGTACATGCATATATATATGTATATTTATTCATTCCATTCAGCATCAATACATAACATTATGACCATTGAAATAATACCAACTACATGCTTAATGACTTACCTCGTGTTGGGTAAGACGGTTCCAACTCGGCTACTCGATAACCTTTTCTTTGCCTTTGCTCGATTCACCTCCTTTAACTCCTTGAGCTAAATCAATAATTTAACTAGTTTAACCACCTTGCTAAATATTTACAATCCAATTTCACATGTATATGTATGTTAGTATATTCGGCTAATAACCTCATGCAACTACCATGTCATCAAAAATCTAATCACACATGCACATGCATTAGGTAAGTTACCTTTGCTAATTTTAAACCCAACATCACACAAGCTCTCAAGAGATGGCCGAATGCCTCTTTTGTTACCCAACTAATCATTCAACAATTCCATCCCCTTTACCACCCTTTTATGCCTAATTATCTAAATCAAGATAAGATCATCAACATGCCTAACCATAGCCGAATGTGCAACATTAATCTATCACCTCTATCTCTTAAATACTATCAAGTTCATTTACTTCTAATTTCTTAAGTTCAACATCTTAATGCCCATTATAACTACTCCCATAATCTACATTTAAAAATCGGCAACACCCACATTCAACTATCTTAGCCGAATACTCCTCAACACTTAGACCAAAGTATGCACATTAAACTTAATACAACTTTCATTATACCTTTCACCCTAAAACATAATTTATAAATCTTGCCCTTCCTTCCATGTTTCGGTCAATTATTCAAATTACCTCATAGCATGAACATTTTTTTTTCAACTAATCTAGCATGACTCATTCGGCCTTAACAATGAACCTCTTTTCATACAAGGACAAAAATAAATCAAATGAACCTTCCATCTAAACCCCATTCTATCTTCTACTCATTCAATAATACATGTAAACAACTACTAATTCTAGTACTTTGATACACGGTTTAGTGCCCAACCATCATAAAAGTTTGAATCCTTCTTAATATTGTCAAAATACATTCACAAATTGACTTAAACATATAAGAAGATTTAACTAACACTTCAAAACTTACCTCCTACTAGCAAGAAGTAGTGCCGAATTGCCTAAAGGAGAATTTTCCTTTTTCTCTTCTTTGGTTTCGGTTTTGGCAAGGTGGAGAAGAATATGAACACTCCTCTTCCCTTTTTCTCTTTCATTCCATTTTATTATAATTATTTTAAGTCATTTGTTAACTAAACAAAACATAATAAATTGGAATAAGTGGAGCACCATCACTCCTTGGCCGGCCACCCATCATCTTTTGGGCAATTTGACATGCAAAACCACTCTTTTTGGTACATGCACTAATAGACCATTTTGAATTAGACTATCATATTTTTACAATGTCTCAAATTGATCCCAATTAATAATTTCTCATGCAATTGGTAAAATTAGGGAGTGAAACTTCCACATACTCATGTTCACACATAATAAGCATAGAATATAGCAAGTAATTATTTTTACGACTCGGTCTTGTGGTCCCGAAACCACTTCCCGACTAGGGTCAATTTTGGGCTGTCACAACTCTCCCCCACTTAAGAAATTTTCGTCCCCGAAAAGCTTACCGATAAATAGGTTTGGGTATCGTTCTTTCATCGAACTCTCGGTTTCCCAAGTAGCTTCCTCGATCCCGTGTTTGAGCCATAACACCTTTACTAACGGAACCCTTTTGTTCCGCAACTCCTTCACTTCACGAGCTAGGATACACATCGGCTCTTCTTCATAACTCATATCGGCTCGAATTTCAACCTCCGACGGACTAATTATGTGTGAAGGATCAGACCTATAGCGTCGAAGCATCGAAACATGAAAGACATCGTGTATCCTTTCAAGTTCAGGGGGCAAAATCAATCTATATGCAACCGGCCCCACTCGTTCAGAGATTTCGTACGGCCCAATGAATCTCGGGCTCAACTTGCCCTTACGGCCAAACCTAAGTACCTTTTTCCAAGGCGAAACTTTAAGGAACACTTTATCTCCCACCTGATATTCAATGTCCTTCCGTTTCAGATCCGCATACGATTTCTGACGATCTGTGGCTGCCTTCAGACTTTCACGGATTACCTTTACTTTCTGTTCGGCATCTTTAATCAAATCAACTCCGAAAATTTTACTTTCACCGAGCTCGGTCCAAAACAATGGTGTACGGCATTTACGACCGTACAAAGCCTCGTAAGGTGCCATCTTAATACTTGATTGAAAACTATTGTTGTAAGCGAATTCAATCAAAGGTACATACCGTTCCCATGAACCACTAAACTCAAGGATGCAGCATCTCAGCATATCCTCGAGTATCTGAATTATCCGCTCGGATTGACCATCGGTTTGGGGATGAAAAGCGGTGCTAAAATGCAGCTTGGTACCCAAAGCTTCTTGCAATTTCTTCCAAAATCGCGAGGTGAATCTCGGATCTCTATCCGACACGATAGAAATAGGTACTCCATGTAATCTCACAATCTGAGTAACATACAATTCGGCTAGTTTATCCAATGAAAAATCCGTACGCACGGGGATAAAGTGAGCCGACTTAGTCAGCCTATCAACAACAACCCAAATCGCATCCTTCTTACTTGAGGACAATGGCAGTCCGGACACAAAGTCCATTGTGACTCGGTCCCATTTCCACTCGGGTATCATGATCGGCTGAAGTAATCCTAAAGGCACTTGATGTTCCGCTTTCACCTGTTGACATATTAAACATCTCGAAACAAAGTCGGAGATGTCTCGTTTCATACCATGCCACCAAAACCGACGTTTCAAGTCGTTGTACATTTTCGTACTCCCCGGGTTAATTGACATTCGGCTACAATGGGCTTCGTTCAGAATCATCGGAATGAGTTCTGAATTCCTTGGAACACACAAACGACTTCTAAACCTCAAACAACCATCATCATCAATCTGAAACTCCGATTCCTTGTTCGGAACACACTCAGCTCGTTTTGCAACCAATTCCTCATCGACTTTCTGAGCTTCGCGAATTTGATGAGTCAATAATGGTTTGGCTTTTAATTCAGCTACTAACACATTGTCAGGTAGAACAGACAAGTGTACATTCATCACTCGCAAAGCAAACAGTGATTTCCGGCTTAAGGCGTCCGCAACCACATTAGCCTTTCCCGGGTGGTAATCAATGACAAGCTCGTAATCTTTCAACAACTCAAGCCAACGTCTTTGTCGCAGATTCAAGTCTCGTTGAGTCATCAAATATTTGAGACTTTTGTGATCCGAAAACACATGGCACTTCTCACCAAACAAATAATGTCGCCATATTTTCAATGCAAACACAATGGCGGCTAGTTCGAGATCATGGGTCGGATAATTTCTCTCGTGTGGCTTCAATTGTCTCGACGCATAGGCCACAACTCGACCTTCCTGCATCAATACGCAACCCAACCCAAGTAGGGATGCGTCACTATAAACGACAAACTCTTTACCCGATTCGGGTTGCACCAAAATTGGAGCTTCAGTCAGATGAGTTTTCAGTTGATCGAAGCTGTTCTGACATTTCTCCGTCCATTCGAACTTAACATCCTTCTGAAGTAGCTTCGTCATTGGTGTGGCTATCATCGAGAAACCTTTGACAAATCGTCGGTAATAACCGGCGAGCCCTAGAAAGCTCCGGAATTCGGTAACATTTCTCGGAGGCTTCCAGTTAAGTATGGCTGAAATTTTGCTCGGGTCAACTCGAATACCCGATGCGGATACCACATGACCCAAGAAGCTAACCTCTCTTAACTAGAACTCACACTTACTGAACTTAGCATATAACTGCTTATCCCGCAAAATTTGCAACACTTGCCTCAGATGCTCAGCATGTTCGGTCTCATCTCTTGAATAGACCAAGATGTCATCAATAAACACAACTACGAACCGATCCAAATACGGCCTGAAGATCCGATTCATCAAATCCATAAACACCTCAGGGGCATTAGTGAGCCCAAACGGCATCACTAAGAACTCGTAGTGACCGTACCTCGTTCTGAAAGCAGTTTTGGGTACGTCCGAATCTCGAATCCGCAACTGATAATAACCCGATCTCAAATCTATCTTTGAAAACACCGATGCTCCCTTTAATTGATCGAACAGATCATCAATACGCGGTAACGGATACTTATTCTTTATCGTCACTTTATTCAGTTGACGATAATCAATGCACAACCTCATGGTTCCGTCCTTCTTTTTCACGAACAATACTGGTGCACCCCAAGGTGAGAAACTCGGTCGAGCGAAACCTCTATCCGTCAATTCTTGCAACTGAGCTTTCAACTCTTTTAACTCGGTTAGTGCCATACGATATGGAGCGATCGAAATAGGCGTAGTTCCAGGTACAAGCTCAATACCAAACTCTACCTCCCGAACAGGTGGCAAACCTGGTAACTCTTCAGGAAAAACATCCGGGTATTCACAGACCACCGGCACCGATTCGGGTTTCTTTTCTAACTCCTTGTCATCAAGTACATACGCGAGGTATGCTTCGCACCCTTTCCTTACATATTTCTGGGCCAACATTGCTGATATTACAGCTGGCAACCCCCTTAAGTCCGCAGACTCAACTCGGATTATTTCGTTATTTGCGCACCTCAAGTCGATAGTCTTGCTTTTGCAATTCACAACCGCATCATGCGCGGTTAACCAATCCAAACCAAGAATAACATCAAACTCGTCGAACGGCAAAAGCATCAAATCAGCCGGAAAACAGGATTCTCGGATTATTAGAGGGCATCTCTTACACACTTTATCAACAAGTACGCATTGGCCCAAAGGGTTTGATACTCGAATTACGAGCTCAGTAGACTCAACAGGTAGAGTCTTACTGGTTGCTAAGGTTTCGCATACATATGAATGAGTAGAACCAGGGTCAATCAATGCAATCACATTAGTATCAAAGAGAGTGAAGGTACCAGTGATGACGTCGGGGGAGGATGCCTCCTCTCGTGCGCGAATGGCATATGCTCTAGCAGGAGCACGGTTCTTGGCGCGATCGGCCGTATCAGAAGCCCCCCTCTGACTACCACCCCTGCCTCCAAAAATTCTCGGTGGTCTACCTCTAGATGTCACTCCACTAGGTCTTGCACCTTGAATCTTATTCTTCTCATTCAGCTCCGTGCAATCTCTAATGAGGTGGTCCTTCGAACCGCATCCGTAACAGGCCCTGCTAGTAGACTTGCCCCAACATTCACCTAGGTGTCGTCTTCCACATTGGGGACATTCAGGTTTCTCGTGACGATTATTGCCCACACTAGCTACCGAAGTAGCTCGGGAGCCCATCGATGGTCTTGCCCTGATGGAAATTCCCGCAGTCGCCCTCGACTTATTAATGTCCTCCCTGAACTTCTTTACAGCTGAGAACGGAGCTTTACCCTTCGATCTTTTACGATAATCTCTAGCTTCAAATTCAGCCTTCCTCTTCTCCTTTCCAAGTTCTTCCGCCTTGCAGGCTCGTTCGACTAGTGTTACGAATTCTTTTATTTCCAAAATACCCATTAGTAGCTTTAAATCTTCATTCAATCCTTCCTCGAATCTTTTGCACATAGCAACCTCATCGGCTACACACTCCCGGGCATACCTACTGAGTCTTACGGATTCATGTTCGTATTCAGATACAGTCATACGGCCTTGCTTGAGTTCCAAGAACTCCTTACGCTTCTGATCAATGAACCGTTGGCTAATAAATTTCTTCCGAAATTCCGTTTGAAAGAAGTCCCAAGTTACTCGCTCGTTCGGGACTATGGAAATCAAGGTCCTCCACCAATAGTAGGCTGAGTCTCGCAACAAAGATACAGCACATTTTAGACATTCATCGGGTGTGCATGACAATTCATCGAACACCCGAATGGTGTTATCAAGCCAGAACTCAGCCCTTTCGGCATCATCAGTTACTATGGCCTTGAACTCCTCGGCCCCACGCTTCCTAATCAAGTCTACAGGTGGCTTACTCAGCCTCACAGGATCAGCGACTGATGGCATTACAGGCTCTTGGGGTGGATTATTCAAATTTGGGAATTGCTGGACAGCCGGGTTGGTTCGGGCATATTGCGCGACCCACTCATTCATCATGGTAAAGAAGGCTTGTTTAGCCCCCTCACCTTGATTATTCGCAGATGACTGAGGTTCAACAGGCGGCGTCCCTTGTGCAGGAGCAGCCGCTACGCTCTCAACGTCATCCGCTAGGGTTCTTTCTTCACCGGGATCCATTTACTAATCAAAACAAAAACATTTCAACCGTCAGAAGTCATCACCCTTTTAAACATTAACATTATGGCATGTATAGCTAGACTCATACGTGCTATGGTAGTCCTAGAACCGACTAAACCATAGCTCTGATACCAATAAAATGTAACACCCCGAACCCGAAACCGACACCGGAGTCGAACACGGGGTGTTAACTGACTTTAACCCCTTTACAAAATTTATTTTCCAGACACTGCCCAATCTGTGTACTAGTCGTTTTAAAAATCATATCTTGAGTTTCGTAACTCGAAAATCAGTTTCGTAATTTTTCTCAGAAACTAGACTCATGTGCCCATCTATGTAATTTTTTTCTAGAATTTTTGGTCGGGCCAATTAGTACAGTTTATTAGTCAAAGTCTCCCAAGTTGCAGGGGTCGACTACACTGACCTTTGCCCATTACGACTTGGATATCTCCCTGCACAGAACTTCAATACTGATGCCGTTTGTTTCTATAGAAACTAGACTCAGAGAGGAATCTATACATATATGGTACGACTCCTAATTATCTCTGGTTAATTTATAATGAATTTCCAAAGTTGGAGCAGGGAATCCAGAAACCGTTCTGGCCCTGTCCCACGAGAACCTGATTTTCTCTTAACATACTGTCCATATGATCTTTTCATTACTTCTATATGAAAATAGACTCATCGAGCTTCGATTACATAATTTATTCATCAATCAATTCCATTCCTACTATTTTTAGTGATTTTTCGATTTCATGTCACTGCTGCTGCCAGCATCTGTTACGAGGGCAACCATGCCCACTTCATGTTTACTCCTTGATTCAACTAATAATTCCTCATGCATATCACAAATTATGATCATGACTAACCATGCCAAGGCTAATCATTGTCAACTTCTCCCTACTACATTATTGCCATATCATAAATTTTAACACCAAAACAATTTACCATGACATATGGCATAAAAAGGTCAAATCATCAAAATTCACGACCTAACGTTATAAAACCAAACCCAACCGAACATTTATGCCATTTTCGCATGGCTAAAAGTTTACATACCAAAGTTCAAACACAACATAATAGCCTATACATGCCAAAATGTTCTTCTAAGCTAACTAAGAAGAAAGTACCAAAACTTGCTATCCGGTGTGATGACTTTGATGACGGCCTGACCCCGCGAAAATAGATGAGTCCAAGCAACCTATAATGGGTGACAAGGAAACACCGAGTGAGTTTATAACTCAGTAAGTCATAAGCAATGTACTACCATCCATCAATAACATTATCACAAGAGGAAACAAAATGGAACGAGACAATTTACTCCATCCATACCAACCATACCATAGTTCCTCCAACCTATCGGTTCAATTTCATATCAATTCATGCATTCACAATCCATATACTCATCAATAGGACATTGAAGCATTTTCATAAATCAATTTATTTTCGTTACAATCAAACAACAAAACGGCCTTTCACCCATTCTACGATAAATTTTATGTACGTGACTTCAAGTATATTTGTCACATAGGTTCAACTTACCGCTCAACACCAAGTATAAGCATAGCACCTATTAGCCATGTACTCAAGACACTTACCCGATCCGCTATCCGCGATCGACTCAATAGTGTCGCACACATAGTGTCCATAATGATTCACGAATGTATATTGAGCCCGCACACTCAGTGCTATATAATCAACTCGCACACTTAGTGCTACGTAATCAAATCGCACACTTAGTGCTACATAGTCAAACTCGCACACTTAGTGCCGCATGATCAATTCGCACACTTAGTGCATCATATTCATTTCGCACACTTAGTGCAACATAGTCAAACCGCACACTTAGTGCTGTACAATTTAATCCCGCGCACTTAGCGCCAATCTCATGGTCATAAATGGTTATCCCGCACGTTTAGTGCCGAGATCAACAACTCAGTATATCTTACCTCTTTTCTTTCATTCAACAATTTCATCATCACATACGTACATGCATATATATATATGTATATTTATTCATTCCATTCAGCATCAATACATAACATTATGACCATTGAAATAATACCAACTACATGCTTAATGACTTACCTCGTGTTGGGTAAGACGGTTCCAACTCGGCTACTCGATAACCTTTTCTTTGCCTTTGCTCGATTCACCTCCTTTAACTCCTTGAGCTAAATCAATAATTTAACTAGTTTAACCACCTTGCTAAATATTTACAATCCAATTTCACATGTATATGTATGTTAGTATATTCGGCTAATAACCTCATGCAACTACCATGTCATCAAAAATCTAATCACACATGCACATGCATTAGGTAAGTTACCTTTGCTAATTTTAAACCCAACATCACACAAGCTCTCAAGAGATGGCCGAATGCCTCTTTTGTTACCCAACTAATCATTCAACAATTCCATCCCCTTTACCACCCTTTTATGCCTAATTATCTAAATCAAGATAAGATCATCAACATGCCTAACCATAGCCGAATGTGCAACATTAATCTATCACCTCTATCTCTTAAATACTATCAAGTTCATTTACTTCTAATTTCTTAAGTTCAACATCTTAATGCCCATTATAACTACTCCCATAATCTACATTTAAAAATCGGCAACACCCACATTCAACTATCTTAGCCGAATACTCCTCAACACTTAGACCAAAGTATGCACATTAAACTTAATACAACTTTCATTATACCTTTCACCCTAAAACATAATTTATAAATCTTGCCCTTCCTTCCATGTTTCGGTCAATTATTCAAATTACCTCATAGCATGAACATTTTTTTTTTCAACTAATCTAGCATGACTCATTCGGCCTTAACAATGAACCTCTTTTCATACAAGGACAAAAATAAATCAAATGAACCTTCCATCTAAACCCCATTCTATCTTCTACTCATTCAATAATACATGTAAACAACTACTAATTCTAGTACTTTGATACACGGTTTAGTGCCCAACCATCATAAAAGTTTGAATCCTTCTTAATATTGTCAAAATACATTCACAAATTGACTTAAACATATAAGAAGATTTAACTAACACTTCAAAACTTACCTCCTACTAGCAAGAAGTAGTGCCGAATTGCCTAAAGGAGAATTTTCCTTTTTCTCTTCTTTGGTTTCGGTTTTGGCAAGGTGGAGAAGAATATGAACACTCCTCTTCCCTTTTTCTCTTTCATTCCATTTTATTATAATTATTTTAAGTCATTTGTTAACTAAACAAAACATAATAAATTGGAATAAGTGGAGCACCATCACTCCTTGGCCGGCCACCCATCATCTTTTGGGCAATTTGACATGCAAAACCACTCTTTTTGGTACATGCACTAATAGACCATTTTGAATTAGACTATCATATTTTTACAATGTCTCAAATTGATCCCAATTAATAATTTCTCATGCAATTGGTAAAATTAGGGAGTGAAACTTCCACATACTCATGTTCACACATAATAAGCATAGAATATAGCAAGTAATTATTTTTACGACTCGGTCTTGTGGTCCCGAAACCACTTCCCGACTAGGGTCAATTTTGGGCTGTCACACGAATGGTCATGGAGGATTTAAGAGTGACTTAAGATGATTGCGAGTCACTTGTTGTTTGGTTCTTAATGATTAAGATTGATACAGATTTAATAAATACTCGTGATTAGTGATCAAGGAAGGGTTGTTAAGGCTTGTCGTTCAAGGTAATGTAAAGGTGAGATTTTCGGTTTTTGGTGATTGTATTTGATAAGTGTGTGATTAATCATTGAGTGACATCATTTGTAGGTTCATGGCTAAGGAGATCGTGACATGTTTTAGTACCAGGTGTATATATACACTGCACACACAGTAGACCGGCAAATCCCAAAATGTCGAAAAGCTGAAATGCCGAAAAGCTGAAAGTTTGGCTACAATAGTCTTGCGAGTGCACGAACACTCATAAGAGGGAAAATCGATAGGTTATCAGAGGCCCCATGAGTGATTCCATGGACTTGGGCCGTGTATTGGCCAACCGGTCTAGAATAAGCTAAATAGGCCCGATGGGCTGTAAGGCCCATAATAGGCAAAATTGGTAATTTGATACTATGTGATGAAAAATCATATGATTGCATGACTATGAAAGTGATTGGGCTTGACGGGCCATATGAAAATGATTGGGCCGATGGGCCAGATGAATGTGATTGAGCCCGATGGGCCATATGAATGAGATTGGACCTAAAGGGGCCAAATGAATAAGTATGGATCTGTTAGTGTTTGGTAAGGGGTTGTGGACCCAGTTTTTGGTAACTACTCAATCAGGCATAAAACTTAAATAATTAATTAATTGGGACCGTCGATGAGTCATAAGGTTAAGGTGTGGCAATGGGTATATGCATGTCTAGGATTGGATCTAGGGAGTGCTTGGTACTTAAGCGATCTTGATGACTCACCTCCTCTCCTCTAGAATCCTACCTGGTGCATAGTATCTGTTCACTTTAGCCAACGAGGACTTGTGAACAGGCTAAGGTAAGTAATAAACCCATAATAAAGAGAAATTATCGATAATGCAACTAAGGGCAGAAATAACTAAAATACCCCTATGTGTGGAATGTAAGATTTATGGATGTTACATTTATACCTGCTGCATTCATATGATATTCTATTTAGGTTGCATATGGGTTGGGAATTATGGAATGAAAGAAGTAGATGAGGATCGCATGGTTGCTTGACGACCATGGATCCACCGATGGCTATTAAGCCCCATATTTGAATAGCAGCTTGCTGCCATGAAGGTAGTACCGCAACCGGACTTCTATTGGAGTGTATAGAATGGGTGGGTCGATATTTATATCCCCACATGGTGTGTAGCGGTTGGATGGGTGGGATCTGTGCATATTTGATTGCTTTACATCTATTTTGATATTGAATTAGGCTCAGGCCCAGAAAGACTTGCTATTGAATGCTTTTCTATTTGCTGAGGGTTGTACACACTGAGTTTTCGAAAACTCACCCCCTCTTTTATTTTCCTCAGGTGATCCTCAGTAGGTGGTTCGATTGTTATAGGGACTCCGAGGTGGCCAGCTAGCAAGATGACTTGGACTTCTTTTCTTAAGCCTATAATTTCTAGTACTTAAAGTTGTTTCAGTCCGGAATGTAATAAGGCCTTTCCTCTGGTTATTATTCAAATTAGGATCATATTTATTATTATGCTTTATATTTGCTAGAAGTAGAACACAATTTTCTTAAATCCATAACTGTTTTTTGAATACTACATTTCCGCAACTCAATTTTTAAATGACAAGTTTTCATAGATCATCTGTTTTAAATGAAGCTTCTGCAATTGAAAAGAGATTTTACAATGTAATTATTGTCATACAAAAAGGAATAGTTTTTCTTAAAAATACAACTCGCTTTGAAAGCAACAAATACAAGCTGGGATTTTACTTAATGTTTTTATTTAAAAGAAGGGTTTTTAATGAAAACAAGTTTTTGATAAAACACTTCAATGTGACACGCTGGATCTGGCCATAACGCTCGGGCTAGGTTTGGGGTGTTATATTTAGTGGTATTAGAGCCAAGTTACAAAAATCGGGTTGTGTAGTGAGGCTTATTATTTGGGTTTGTTTTTTAAAAAAAAAAAGAGAATTGGATCAAAATGTTTTGGAAAAAAATCTTGCTGTGTGGCACAACGAGTCTCCAACGTTGAACCAAGTAAGTTCTTTTATTATTAAGCTTGTTTAATTTGATATACTATAGATAGTTAGTGGGCTACTTTAGATGATTATACTAAGGCTTTTAGTTGGAGTGAAACTGAAGTCGTAGGTCTTTGAAACTGTAGAGGATTTACGAAAATAACTTTTTTTTCATACTTTTATAAAACATCGGCTTAATTATTGAAACTAATTAAAACTTCATAAAATTTCTAATCCAGATAACACTTAAATCAACAATGAGTGTTAGAAGAGTTTTAAGAGGCCGTGGCTGAGGCCCCGAAATTGCTAGGGCTGAATCATCGACATCGGGCCATATGCCCAATGTTGGAGTAGGAAAGGCTCTGGCCTCACCCGTGGTTGAGACTGGACCAAATGATCGAGCTGAAAGGGATGATGCATTGTCACAGGCCATGCTAAGGATTTTGGAAAGGGTCGCAGGGCCCAATAATGGCACTGGAAATCGGGGGTCAATTTCAGAGTGACTTCAATCAAATGGGGCTGAGATCTTTAAGGGCATGGCTGATGTGGCTCCTAACGTGGCTGAATACTAGTTGGAGGCCACTGAAAGGATAATGGAGGCCTTGGACTGTTCACTTGAACAAAAGTTGAAAGGGGCAGTACCATTGCTTAGGGAAGAAGCTTACCAGTGGTGGCTGACAGTGAAAGAGGGCACCCAACCTGAGTAGGTCACTTGGGAGTTCTTCAAAATTATGTTTCAAGGGAAGTATGTGGGTGTTAGTTATGTAGATGCTAGAAGGAAGGAGTTCCTAAACTTGACCTAGGGAAACAAATCTGTGGCGGAGTATGAGGCGGAATTTCTACGCCTTAGTAGCTATGCAAGAGTTATGGCAGCAACGAACTATGAGCATTGCATTAGATTTGAGGATGGTCTTAAGGATAGCCTCAAAGTATTGATAGCTCCACAAAGGGAGCGAGGTTTCTCAGAGTTGGTAGAAAAAGTGAAGATAGCAGAGGAGGTCAAGCACGCTGAGCGCCTGAATCGGGAAAAAGAAAGGAGTAGGAATAAAAGGGAGGTTGAGACTCCTAGTGTTGGACAGAGGCCTAGGGCTAGGGCTAGAGTTAATGGGCTAGTTAAAGCAAGTCCCCTTGTTGTTAATCCAAGGGTGCCACCTTGTGCTGATTGTGGGAAAGGTCATGTAGGCGAGTGTTGGAAGAGGACAGTAGCTTACCCAGCTTGTGGATCTATGGAGCATAGGATCAAGAGTTGCCCTAGAAGGCTAAGTTAGGTGCCAGTCGTGGGTCGAGGTGGTGTTCAGCCACCAAGGGGTGGTCAGCTACTGCCAAGGGGCCGTGGGCAGGCCAGGGGTGGTGACGGAAATAGATGTGGACATAGAGCACCAGGTGGAAATGCAGGCCATGCTGAGGCAAGGCAGCTAGCTTTGGTTTATGCTGCTCGTCGCTGAGAAAACGAGGATGCCCCAGATGTCATAACGGGTATGTTCTTTAGACACGAGTTACCTTACACTGCATTGATTGATATTGGATCGACGCATTCATATGTTGCATGCAATATGACTAAACCTTTGGGTGATATGTTTGAAATTACTCAGAATGAGATTATTGTGATAAGTCCGTTAGGCCAGTCAGTAGGAGTGAATAAGTTGTTTAGGGAGGTACCCTTAGTAGTCTAAGGGGTTACCTTTTTAGCGGATTTGATGGAACTGCCGTTTAGCGAGTTTGATTTAATCTTGGGTATGGATTGGCTAGTGAAACACCAAGCAACCTTGGATTGCATTGCAAAGCAAATGGTGTTAAGAACGGTGGAGGATAAGGAGGTGGTGGTGATTGGTGAACGCTGGAATTATCTGTCGAATGTGATTTCAGTATTAAGGGCTGAGAAGTTGGTACAAAAGGGATGCGAAGCCCATTTGGCTTATATTAGCGATACGGAGGCTAAGAGCCCTACTGTTAAGGAGTTAAGAATAATTAGGGAATTTCCTGATTTTTTCCCAAGGAGCTGCCAGGGTTGCCGCCCAACAAAGAAGTAGAATTTGGAATCGAGTTGTTACTTGGTACGACTCCGGTACCCATCGCCTCTTATCGGATGGCACCGAAGGAGTTGGTAGAACTTAAGGCATAGATTCAAGAATTGTTGGATCGAGGTTTCATCTGACCGAGTGAGTCTCTGTGGGGAGCATCGGTGTTATTCGTAACTAAGAAAGATGGGAAGTTGTGAATGTGCATCGACTAGCGGCAGTTGAACAAGTTAACTATTAAAAATAAGTACTCTCTGCCGAGAATAGATGATTTTTTTGATCAATTTAGGGGAGCTTCTGTTTTCTCGAAGATTGATTTGCATTCAAGGTATCACCAATTGAGGGTTAAGGAGGCGGATGTTTATAAGACAGCTTTCAAAACTCGTTATGGGCACTACGAGTTCTTGGTGCTGCCATTCGGGTTGACGAACGTACCTATCGCTTTCATTGATCTCATGAATCTGGTCTTCCAACCCTACGTGGATCGGTTCGTAGTGGTTTTTATAGATGACATCTTAGTGTACTCAAGAAATGAGGATGAGCATGATGCACACTTAAGGATTGTGTTGCAGATTTTGAGGGAGAAGCAACTGTATGCCAAATTCAGTAAGTGCGAATTTTGGCTAAGGGAGGTAACTTTTCTAGGACATGCGGTGTCAGCTGAGGGGATTAAGGTGGATGCCCAAAAGATTGAAGCAGTGTTAGACAGGAAAATACCTAAGTCAGCGTCGAAAATTCAAAGTTTTCTGGGTTTGGCAGGGTACTATAGGCGGTTTGTGGTGGGCTTTTCATTAATTGCTGCACCTTTAACTAAGTTGTTGAGGAAGGGGGTACCGTTTGATTGGACGGACAAGTAGCAAGAGAGTTTTGGAAAGCTTAAAAAGGTTTTAACTGAGGCCCCTATGTTGATTTAGCCAGAGCCTGGGAAGAAGTTTACGGTTTATAGTGACGCATCGCATGTGGGCTTGGGCTGTGCATTGATACAGGAAGGAAAGGTGGTTGCGTATGCGTCACGTCAACTTAAGACTCACGAGGTGAATTACCCAACCCATGACTTGGAACTAGCTGTGGTGGTTTTCACGCTAAAAATATGGAGGCATTATTTATACGGAGAGAAGTGCATAATTTATTCGGACCATAAGAGTTTGAAGTACCTCCTTACCCAAACGGAGCTAAAACTTAGGCTGCGTAGGTGGGTGGAATTATTGAAGGATTATGATTGTACAATTGAATACCACCCTGGCAAAGTAAATGTGGTGGCTGACGCGTTGAGTCATAGGGTTACGTCAAACTTGAGGGTTATGCTCGCCCGTTTAAGTATGTTGGATGATGGTAGCTTGTTAGCTAAGCTTCAAGTAAAGCCGGTGGGGTCGAGGAGATAAAGAGTAAACAGTTAGTGGATGAGACTTTGGGTGCTCGTTTTAGACAAGTAGAAAATGGGGAGACATCAAAATTTAGGATAAATAGTGAAGGAGTGTTGTGTTTCCGTGGGAGAATATGTATACTGAAGGACAAGGATCTAAGGTAGTCTATTCTACGGGAAGCACATAGCATTCTCTATGCTATACATCCTGGCGGAAACAAGATGTATAAAAATTTGTATGAGCTTTATTGGTAGCGTGCACTTAAGCGCGAGGTTATGGAGTTCGTAAGTAAATGTTTGGTTTGCCAAAAGGTGAAGGCGAAACTAGTAAAGATTCCACTTTGCAAGTGGGAAATGATTACAATGGACTTTGTTAGTGGGCTACCCTTGTAATAGCCCAAAATTGGGTCTAGTTGGAACAGAGGTTTCGGGACCACAAATCCGAGATAGAAATAATTATTTTATGATTATTTTTAGGTCTATGATATGATTGCATGATTGTGTGAAAATTTCGTGAAGAAATTCTATGCATAAAGTGCTCAATTTGAAGTTAGGGACTAAATTGAATAAGTTGCAAAACTTGCATTGTAGATGTTTCTAGTATGAAATTGCTTTGAAATATTAATTAGGAGGTCTTAAATAGAAATTTGACCAATTTCTAAGTGATGGAAAAAATTGGATATAGATGGAATTTTTGAAAGTTTAGTAAGGAAGGGCATTTTGGTCATTTAGTAATTAAAAGAAATAAAAAGGGAAAATAAAGCCAAAATTGACTCATCTTTCTCATGGAGGCCGAAATTAGCATGGGGGAAGCCATGACTAGGGTTTTCAAGCTTTCCAAGCTCAATAGTAAGTCCGTTATAACCCCGTTTTTCAAGTTCTTTACGTTTTTGGAATTCCGGTAATTTTATTAAGCATATTCTAGCAATAATTTAAGCTAGGGTTCATATTTGGAAAAATACCCATAGGTGAAATGTATTTATTTTTCTGTTTTATAATAGAATATGAGGTTTTAAATTATGTTAGACAACTTGTGCTACTCGGTTTTGAGTGAAAACGAGTAAAAGGGCTTAATCGATAAAAATACCTAATAGTCATAAGTATATGTTAAAGTGAGAATTTGATGTTTCCATAGAAGGGAAAAGTCATCAGCATGTCATAAAACATAATAATAAGGGATGAAGTTTAATTCCCGAGCCTAGGGGCAAAAGTTTAAATATGCAAAAGTTTAGGGGCAAAACTGTAATTTTGTCAAAGTTTGAGTTAAGGACTGTTTTGAATAGTACACTAATTAAATAAGTAAAATATGATGTTTTAGATCCCGAAAAATGAGATTTGAACCTAGAATGAGAGAAAAATCGAAAATTAGAAAAGTTGGTAAAATGGCCGTTTTAGTATCGAGGTAAGTTCATATGTATAATAAGCATTAATTTATGCATGTTTCAATGCAAAATTGATATATTCATTATGATTTCTGAGGTGTTGAAAGTATGTAAGTTGGTATGATAATAATACAGCAATAATGCTGTAATTTATATTTGAAAGTTAAATTTAGTGAATAAATTGAATTATATTAAATTAAATGATTATGGTGCCAAGTTTATGAATTGATTTAAAAATATGTCTATTGTACACATGAAGTGCATTGAATTATCATACATAAATGTGATTTCTATGATTATGGATATTATGGGAAATTGTAAGTTCATATGATTTTTAATAAGGCAATGTGTAATTTAATGTTATTGCCTTGATATTAAATGAGATGTAAGTTTATATGTAAGTAATACATCAATATTACTTGTATTATGATATTTTATAATAATATTGGAAATATGTTTGTGGATAATTACTTGATTGGTGAAATTGTTGGAAAAGAGAGAGAAATCCCGGTTGAACCTTCTGAAAGATTGGATGATACAGATAGTATGTAGCTAGGTCACATGTATGGTGCTGAGTGCACATCATGTGTACAAGAGAGCTACAAGACATTATGATGTAGCTAGGTCGCATGGGTGATACTATGTGTACACCATGTAGACAAGAGAGCTACGGGATATATGTAGCTAGGTCGCGTGCGTGGTTCCAGGTGAAGGACACCATGTAGACAAGAGAGGTACGAGATAAATTGGCTAGGTCACCATGGGTGGTACTGAGTGTTCACCATGTGTACAAGAGAGCCGAACTATATGATGGGTGGAGCTATGTGCTGAAACCACCAAGTATCGAGGATTGATCCAAGGTGTTCAACGGGAGACTCTCTATGTATTGCTTTGTGAGTTTTGTGATGAATAAGTGCAGGAACTTAATTATGTGAATGATGTGTTCATTAAGTGACCAGGATGTGGTGAGGTTCTAAACAAGTAAGTTATACATGAGGATGATTTTATGGTGACCTTGTGATCATGGGCCTTTACTTGTGATGTATGAAATGTGGTGAAAATGATTTGTGATATGTATGTTAAAATGAGGTTAATACAAAGAAAGTGTGAAAGAGTGAATTAGCAATAAAACTGTTTTGGACAGTAGCAGTGATGTGATTTTGAAAAATCATCAAAAATATTATAAATTGAATCAGGGACTAAATGAAATATCAAATTAAATCCTAATAAGTCTATTTTCATATAAAGGAAACAGAGCAAGAAAAGGAGTTCTATATTTTGAGATATTTATGTTTTTGTGAGACTGGTTCAGAATGATTACGTGATCCTTTGTTCTGACTTTGGAAAATCAAAAATTTTTGGATAAAAATAATTAGAGGCTTAAACTTATATTTTTAAAATCCCTAATGAGTCTATTTTCAAGATAAATCAACAAGAACATTATCCGAGTTCTGTACTATGAGATAATTAATTTTTAGTGAAGAGAGGTCAGAACTGTCAGAAAGTGAAACAAGGGAAATTTTAATGAATAAATTGTACTAATTGGCTAAACCAAAAATTATGAAAATTTTATGGTGGAAAGATATGTGAGTTTAGTTTTAGGGGAAATTTACGGATCTTAATTTGGAGATCTGTAGCTCGAATTATAAATAAGTGACTATGAATCGTGTGGACAGTTTGATGTGAGCATTTATTAGTAAATTGTGAAATCGTACTTACAAGAATGCTATATACATTAAGGATGTGGAATGGAGAGGAGGAGGAGGAAAATAAATATATGTGTAATACATGGAAACTATGGTATATGAAATATTGATATAATGAAATAAATGATATGTGTTCATAAGAAAACACAAAGAGAATGATATGTATCATGACATGTATATATATATATATGACTAGTCTCAATGTAATGCTTGTTGGGTATGGAGTTGAATTGAAATGTTTCAGGCAAACATGTTATTTTGCATATCTGAATTGTGGTATTTTATAAAGATATGATCTAATTTTAAATATGAATGCTTGATGATTAAGCTGAAGATATTTTATAAGATGATAATCTTGGTATAAATGTATAAGTGGTACTATAATAAACAAGGTAAAATGAGTATGAGAGACACATGTATGATGACATACAAATGCTATGTTTGTGGTTTGATTGAGAATATTTAATCATTAAATGAATACCATGTTATATGCTTTTGATTTTGTACAAGTGTGTAAGAGATTAAGGTTGACCAAAACTTGGAAAATAGCCTAGGTATATTCCACACAGGCAAAGCCACGACCATGTGTCTCAGCCGTGTATGGAACACGACTTTGGGACACGGGCATGTGGAGCCTTAAAGCATGAAATTTACAAGATTTCCGTAAGTTCTCGGTTTAGTCCCGAACCCTTTCTAAAGTATGTTTTGGGCTTCGTAGACTCAGATAAAGGACTATGTGTAAGTGAATGAACGTTTTGAAATATGAATGAAATTTTATGGCCTGTATTTTAGTTTAATGTTTGTATGTTTGTCCGCTAACGCCTCGTACCTTATCCCGACCTCGGGTACGGGTAAGGGGTGTTACAACCCTTGACGCCTTTTAAGAAAGACTTGATATGGGTTATAGTGGATCAGTTAACCAAGTCTGCCCATTTTGTACTAGTCCGCACCGATTACTCGTTACAAAAGCAGGCTAGGTTGTATGTGACAGAGATTGTAAGATTTCATGGAGTGCCAGTTTCCATAATATCTGATAGGGACCCATGTTTCACTTTGTGATTTTGGAAGAAGCTGCACGAGGTGTTGGGTACTAGGTTGAACTTCAGTACGACATCCCACCCTCAAATTGATGGACAGTCCGAAAGGGTGATCCAAGTTTTGGAAGATATGTTGAGGGGATGTGTAATTGAGTTCCGAGGTAGCTGGCAAGACTATTTGCCGTTAGCCGAATTTGCAGACAATAATAGTTATCAAGCAAGTATTGGGATGGCTCCGCATGAAGCACTGTATGGGCGAAGGTGTCGAACTCCAACATGTTGGACGAAATTGGGCGACCAAAGAGTTTTGGGCCCTGAGTTAGTAGTAGATATTGAGGACAAGGTAAGATTTATTCAGGATCGGTTGAAGAAAGCCTCGGATAGGCAGAAGTTGAGTATGCAGTGGGGGACTTAGTTTTTCTTAAGGTCTCTCCATGGAAGAAGGTATTAAGGTTTGGACGGAAGCGGAATATAAGCCCAAGGTTCATTGGGCCGTATCGGGTTGTGAGGCGGATTGGGCCAGTCGTTTATCAACTGGAATTACCTTCTGAAATAAGCCAAATCCACGACGTGCTTCATGTTCCATGCCAAGACGGTATCGCTCGGATCCTTCACATGTCGTGTCGGTTGAGGAGATCGATGTAAGGCCAAACTTAACTTCCAAGGAAGAGCCCATAAAAATAATTGGATGTGATGTTAAGGTACTGAGAAGGAAGTCCGTCCCATTAGTCAAAGTACTTTGGCGTAATCACAAGGTTGAGGAGGCTACTTGGTAACCAGAGGAAGTGATGCGACATCAATATCCTCAACTGTTTGGATCAGGTAAAATTTCGAGGACGAAATTTCTTTTAGGGGTAGAGTTGTAACACCTCAAAAATCCCAAACTTTCTTCTTTTTTTTTGGTTTTGATAAAAGGTGTGCTTAATATTCCTAGTCAAGTGTTATTTATGTGATAATAGGCCTTGGTTAAGTTATGAGTTCAAACTTTGGGGTGAAGGAAATTATAGTTTAATAATTAAAAGAACCTTGATGGCAAGTAGTTTGCGTTTTTAAATAAATGAAGGAGGAATAGGACACAAGGGGCCTTGTGTTGGAGTGGCAAGTAGTGTCACATATGGGGCTTAGAGGTGGCGTCACATGCATGGAAAGGAGGTTTGGGGTTCGAATCTGTGACACCCTTAAATTGACCCTAGTCGGAAAGCGGTTTCGGGACCGCTAAACCGAGTCACCAAATTATTTGAATATGATATTTATTGTCTAAAATATGTGAATATGAATGTGTGAAAGTTTTAAGCTTCGATTTAGTTAATTGCATGTGAATTTAGTTAATAGGACTTATGTATGACACTTTTAAAATGTGATAGTTAATCTATAAGGATCAATTAATGCATGTCATATGAATAAAGGGTTTGCATGTCAAATATCCATTATTAATGAGTAGTGGCCGGCCATGGATGGGTCATTGATGATAATATGAATTCTTTTATTAGCAGTATGAGTTTAGAAAATAAAAGAATGAATTAAGAATGATAAAACATGAGGTGAGTGGGAGGAGAAACCAAAGTTGTCTCCCCCTTACTCCCCATTGCCGTGACTAGTGAAAGAGGAGAAAAATAAAGTTCTTTCTTTGTTGTTCAACTTGGCCGAATAGAAGAAGCAATGGAGGGGAAGAAATTTCGGTCACTTGAATCCTTAGGAAGGTTAGTACATTGTGTTGAAATTGTGAAATAATTACTTGTTTTAGGTAAATTATCATGGTTCTTGCTTAGCCCATGCAAAAATTTCCACTAATGATGGGTGAATAGAGCCTTCAGCTAAGGTTATAAGGGAAGAAATTTTGATTGCTTTACTTGAATCTTGATGATGAATGTATTGAGGAAAGAACTTGGTCTTTCTAAAAATATGAATGGTTAAAGCTCATACTAGTAATAGCCGAATTAAAGAATGCTTGATGTCATGAGTAAATGCTGTTCATGTTAATTGGATGAGAAAGGGTAGTTGTGAGAAGTAGAGTCTAGCAAATGAGCACATATGTGCACTAGTTGCTAAATGAAGAAAAATCGGCTAACAAGGGAGTACTAAGGCCGAATATGATTTTGAATATTAGTGGTGTAGTTGCCGAATTTGAACTATGAAGTTATTGAGTAATGTGTGTGTTTTAAGTGATAGGATTGAGTGAATGCTTGGAATGTGATATGTATGAATTATGTGTTAAATTAAGGTTTGCTAAGCTAGTTATTAAGATGAAGTGCAAATATTAGTATTTGATTGCTAGTGTATATATGTGTACTAGCCGAGCTTTTAATTTAAATAATGGTTGGAGCACCATGTGTTGTAATGAGATTATTTGAGTGAAATCATAGATATTTATATGATGAATTCGATTGTGGATATACATGCTTAAATAAGATGCACACATGAATGAATAGATAGCTTGGTGTTGCATGTATTCGGTCATAAAGGTGCACATGAGGAAATGTTAGATTAATTGTATTAAATTGCTCAATGTGATTAAAAATGCGTATGACCATTTTGTGTTTGAGCTAAAGGTGGCCATATGACCTATCAAACTCCTTGTCATATTCGGCCATAAGCTAGCATAGTGAGACTTTAATAAGTTAAATTTGTTTGAATTAGCTCAAGAGCTTAGAGGACCAAAGTTGGATAAGGGAAGGGAAAAAGTAAACGAATAGCCGTGGACATCTAATCGTCGACCACTTCCGAGGTAAGTTTTAAGTGATTAAACGTTGAGTAAATTCAATCATAATAGGACATAATGAGTTGATTTAATAAGATATGATGTGGCCATGATATGTCTTAAACTCAAATGGTAAGTTCATAAGTGTTTGGACTTGGAAATTTAAGAGCAAATTGTAATAATTTGCTTTGGACAGCAGCAGTAACGTTATTTTAGAAAATCACTATAAATTGTTGGTGTGGAATTACAATGTAATCAAAGCTTATTTAGTCTAGTTTCTTATAAAATAGACCGTGTAAGCAAAGAAATTCCCTATAAAGAGATTTTAAAGTTGTGTGGGATAGTGTCAGAATGACTCCAAAATCCCCTGTTCTGTTTGTAACACCCCGAACCCGAAACCGACACCGGAGTCGAACACGAGGTGTTAACTGACTTTAACCCCTTATAAAATTTATTTTCCAGACACTGCCCAATCTGTGTACTAGTCGTTTTAAAAATCATATCTTGAGTTTCGTAACTCGAAAATCAGTTTTGTAATTTTTCCCAGAAACTAGACTCATGTGCCCATCTATGTATTTTTTTTCTAGAATTTTTGGTTTGGCAAATTAGTACAGTTTATTAGTCAAAGTCTCCCATGTTGCAGGGGTCGACTACACTGACCTTTACCCATTACGACTTGAATATCTCCCTGCACGGGGCTTCAATACTGATGCCGTTTGTTTCTATGAAAACTAGACTCAGAGAGGAATCTATACATATATGGTACGACCCCTAATTATCTCTGGTTAATTTATAATGAATTTCCAAAGTTGGAGCAGGGAATCCAGAAACTGTTCTGGCCCTGTCCCACAAAAATCTGATTATCTCTTAATATACTGCCCATATGATCTTTTCGTTACTTCCTCATGAAAACAGACTCATCGAGCTTCGATTACATAATTTATTCATCAATTAATTCCACTCCTACTATTTTTAGTGATTTTTCAATCTCATGACACTGCTGCTGCCAGCATCTGTTACGAAAGTAACTAGGTCCATTTCATGCCTACCCTTGATCCAACTCAATCGAACATTCGTGCCATTTTCGCATGGCTTAAAGTTTACATGCCAAAGTTCAAACACAACGTAATAGCTTATACATGCCAAAATGTTCTTCTAAGCCAACTAAGAAGAAAGTACCAAAACTTGCTATCCGGTGTGATGACTTCGATGACGACCTGACCCCGCAAAAATAGATGAGTCCAAGCAACCTATAATGGGTGACAAGGAAACACCGAGTGAGTTTATAACTCAGTAAGTCATAAGCAATGTACTACCATCCATCAATAACATTATCACAAGAGGAAACAAAATGGAACGAGACAATTTACTCCATCCATACCGAACCATACCATAGTTCCTCCCACCTATCGATTCAATTTCATATCAATTCATGCATTCACATTCCATATACTCATCAATAGGACATTGAAGCATTTTCATAAATCAATTTATTTTCGTTACAATCAAACGACTAAACGGCCTTTCACCCATCCTACGATAAATTTTATGTACGTGACTTCAAGTATATTTGTCACATAGGTTCAAACTTACCGGGCTCAACACCAAGTATAAGCATAGCACCTATTAGCCATGTACTCAGGACACTTACCCGATCCGCTGTCCGCGATCGACTCAATGGTGTCGCACACATAGTGTCCATAATGATTCACGAATGTATATTGAGTCCGCACACTCAGTGCTATATAATCAACTCGCACACTTAGTGCTACGTAATCAAATCGCACACTTAGTGCTACATAGTCAAACTCGCACACTTAGTGCCGCATGGTCAATTCGCACACTTAGTGCATCATATTCGTTTCGCAAACTTAGTGCAACGTAGTCAAATCGCACACTTAGTGCTGTACAATTTAATCCCGCGCACTTAGCGCCAATCTCATGGTCATAAATGGTTATACCCGCACGTTTAGTGCCGAGATCAACAACTCAGTACATCTTACCTCTTTTCTTTTCATTCAACAATTTCATCATCACATACGTACATGCATATATATATATGTATATTTATTCATTCCATTCAGCATCAATACATAAACATTATGACCATTTGAAATAATACCAACTACATGCTTAACGACTTACCTCGTGTTGGGTAAGACGGTTCCAACTCGGCTACTCGATGACCTTTTCTTTGCCTTTGCTCGATTCACCTCCTTTAACTCCTTGAGCTTAGTCAATAATTTAACTAGTTTAACCACTACGATTATCACCAAATAAATCACATTCAATTAACACTACCCATTTACATATACATCAACTATCAAATTCTCACTCCTTAGCTAATGCCGAATGCTTATATAAGCCCTAAGTCATATTTACACATTTATCAACTTTCCAATTCAACTTAATACCAAAAATTAATGTCATTTAAATAGCCAACTCAATTTCATCCTTAATATTTCTTATAACAAAATTTATCAAAATTCAATAAGAAATACATTAAATTCCATGACCGAATTTGCATTTCACCATAATAGCCACTTGCCCTAAAACAATTAAGCCACAATCATTTACTTTACCTAGCTTAGACTTAGATTAATAATTATCTAAATTATTTAAACATTCAACACAAACTCTTCTTTAATTAAGCACATATTCGGCAAGGAAAAATGGTAATTTAGCAAACCTTAGTTTAACATATAATTTGTTTATAACACATTTTAAGCCTTCTTTTCATGCCGTCAACTCAAAACACATACATTACTCAAATATAACCAAGTTCATATTCGGCAATAGCATCCAACATGATAGCCGATTCTTTCTACTTAGCATCTAATGCATACATATGATCATTTGTTTGGCTCAAACGCCCATCCACCATGATTCGTCCAAATTAATATGAAACAACAGCCATATTCTTTATTGACTACTATGGCCGAAAGCCTTATTCATTCCCAAAATCAAATTTTAACATAAACTTTTTACCTTAGTTTAAGCCTAGGATGACCGAGTGGTGTTTCTCCCCTATTCTTCCTTCACATTCGGCTTAGAAGAAACAAAGATGAACACTTAGTTTTCTTCACCCATCCCCCCCTTCTCAAGCTTCAAGTGACCGAATGTTTTTGCCCCAATTCTTTCTTTCAATCCGGCCAAGAAGAACCAAAAAAAACACAACTTGTTTTTCTTTCTTCCTTAGAACATTCGGCCAAGGGGAAATGAAGAAAGATGGACACTTTTTTTTTGTTTTTCCTTCTTACTTTCACGGCAATGGGGAGGGGAAGAAACAATTACACACATCCTTTCCTTTTTCCATTTCTTTATTTCCCCATACTTCTTATTATATTTTATCCTACATACCTCACTAGGCCAACATGTTCCCAACATGTTTCCACCCATAGCATGGCCGGCCACTACTTATTAGGAGGGGGAATTTGACATGCAAGTCCCCCCTTTTTTCCCACATGCACTAATAGGTCCTTACGCATTGACCTATCACATTTTAAAATTTTCTCACATAAGTCCTATTGACTTAATTCACATGCAATCGACTAAATCGAAGCTTGAAATTTTCACACATTCATAGTTACATATTCTAGACAATAAATATCACATTCAAACATTTCGGTGACTCGGTTTAACGGTCCCAAAACCACTTCCCGACTAGGGTCAATTTTGGGCTGTCACATTGTTTTTAGAAAATCATTATAATTTGTACAAAAATGGTTATAAGATAAAATTTATATTTTTAGACTCCTTAATGAGTCTAGTTTCAAATGAAATCAAATAGAACACATTTTGAATTCTGTACAATGAAAAATTTGATCCGTAGTGAAGAGTGGTCAGATTAGTCAAACCGTGAAATAGGGGAAACTTTAAGAAAAATCTGGTATTGATTGGCCAAACCTAAAATTCTGGAAATTTTATGGATGGAAGACATACGAGTCTATATTCAGGGAAAATTAACGGCAAGTGATTTGGAGTTTTGTAGCTCTAGTTATAAATAATTTAGTGACTATTGCTCAGGAAAAACAGCTCGTAGTGAATATGTGATTTTGTTGTAAACATGGATAAAACTTGTTCTAGTTGCTCATAAGCTATTGATTAAACCCATACGTGAATTCTAAATCGTGATATTGTAAAACGATATATGAGTATTCGAATATGAAATGATAGTATGGCGTGAAATTGAATTATTCATTGGAAAATGATTGATGTAGATTCGGCCAAGACAAAGTGTATACATGATAGTATATGTGGTATGTGAAGTATATTTGGATAATTGTGATGTGAATACATGAAAATTTATATTTTGATTTAGGATTTTATGTGATGAATGTGAATGTGTATATATGAGATAAGGCCGAATGGCCAATGTGATGAATGTGAACATGCATATATGTGATAAGGCCGAATGGCCAATATGATGAATGTGAGCATGCATATGTGTGATAAGGCCAAATGGCCAATGTGATGAATATGAACATGCATATATGTGGTAAAGCTGAATGGATAATGTGAAATATGTATGAGATATGCATATGTGGTAAAGCCGAATGGTCAATGTGAAATATATATATGAGATATGTATATGTGGTAAAGCCGAATGGCTAGTGTGAAATATGTAGGCGATGTGCGTATATTGTGGCCGAACGACCAAATGTGAAAGGTGTGTATTATTAGATATTTGATGAGGCAAATGAATTACAAATATGACAGTCGATGTGAATGTTGTAACATGTGAATAAATGTACATGAAACTTGGAAATATATTCCGGGTAAGACCCGATGACTACGTGTGGAGATTATGTCCGGGTAAGACCCGATGACTACATGTGGAGATTTTGTCCGGGTAAGACCCGATAACTTCGTGTGGAGATTTCGTCTCAGCTAAAGGTCTCACCGATAATCCAAGTAGAGGTTAAAGCTATAAGACTTCGTAATAAGAATTGCTTATAAATATATTCAATGCGAAAGGTTAAACAGGTATGTACTCCAAGTTTATATGTGAGCTTGATTTGAACTAAATCATAAGGTAGTTATGTGATGCATACGAGAGCAATCTATGAGACTATTCCTATGATTATGTGACATCGGATCAGTGTGAGAGGTTATGTGAAATCATACAATATATCTATGTCACATGAGCTCACTTTTATGTGAAAGTTTATCTGCCTATTGTATATGATGAGATGTGCATATTCGGCAAAGGGATGGTATGCCCGAAGGAAGAGTGAAATAAAATACGAACAACTATGTTATAATTTGATTGTTATCTGTTGACACTGCTTAAAACTTACTAAGCATTGTAATGCTTACTCCGTTTACTTTGTTTTCTCTGTTTTATAGATCTCATTGCGAAGCTACAGGCTCGGGGATCGTCAGCAACTAGTCACACTATCACTATCCACTGCTTGTTATTGTTATGTTTAGAATTATTTTATGGCATGTATAGAATAGACTAGTGGCGGAAGAATATATTTGGTTAATGTATATATAAGCCATGCGAAAATGACATCTTTTGAATGTTTACTTAGTGAAGTTTAAATTTTATCTCTGGCTGTGCTTAGTACTTATTTAAATGAATGATCTTTATTGCAAGAAAAAGTTCAAAATTTTACTGTTCTGACATGAGTTACAAGTTCGGTAATGCCCCTTACCTATTCTGGCGACGGTTACGGGATAGGGGTGTTACAGAATCCCTCCTTGCTCAAAAGAAGGATTTATTTTTGCTCAGTAAATGGCCAGTAGTGGCGTTGGATGTGAACTCTGAAGGGAGTGACCAGAGGAGAAATTTAAGGAAGAGATTAAGGAGTTATCAGGGGGAAAATTTAGGAGATGAGGGGTGTAGAGAAGTGGAGCTGAATTGGGAATTTGGGGATAGATAAATTCGACTATAGTATACATAGGTGCTGATTTTGGGAATTCAAGGCTAACGTCAAAATTTTCCTTTCTTTTTACCGAAAACACTTTTCTCTTCAAATATCTAAAAGTCAAAATCCCTTATTCTTTCTCTTTTAGTTTCTATCGATTTCTTCCCTTCCTTTCTCATCAAACACTTTTCTTTCTCGGTCCTAGTTACTTTCTCTAAAGCCGAATATCTTTTGGCCAAAATCCTGTTGTGCCACCAATTTTTCTTCAACATTGGTCGATTGATTCTTGTGTAAGTGCTTTACTTTCTTTTAATTAGTCTTCCTAGTACTAATTTCTTCTCTCCCTCACTCTTTCTAAATCAGTTTGGTAGGGGATTAGTATCGAATCTCGGATTTTAGATCTCTACCGAATTGTTCCTAATGCATTTTGGGGTTTTGGGTAAGTTTTCCTCTTTTATTGGTTAAGGTTCACCGAATGGTCATGGATGATTTAAGAGTAACTTAAGATGATTGCGAGTCACTTTTTTTTGGTTGTTACTGATTAAGATTGATGCAGATTTAAGAAATACTTGTTATTAGTGATCAAGGAAGGGTTATTAAGGCTTGTCGTTCAAGGTAAGGCAAAGGTGAGATTTTCAGTTTTTGGTGATCGTATTTGATAAGTGTGTGATTAATCATTGAGTGACATCGTTTGTAGCTTCGTGGCTAAGGAGATTGCGACATGTTTTAGTACCAGGTGTGTACATACACTGCACACACACAATAAACCGACAAATCCCGAAATGCTGAAAAGCCAGAAGTTTAGCTACAACAGTCTTGCGAGTGTGCGAACACTCTTAAGGGGGGAAACCATAGGTTATCAGAGGCCCCATGAGCGATTCCATAGACTTGGTCTGTGTATTGTCCAACCGGGCCAAAATGGGCTAAATAGGCCCGATGGGCTGTAGGGCCCATAATAGGAAAAATTGGCAATTTGATACTATGTGATGAAAAATCATGTGATTGCATAACTATGAATGTGATTGGGCCTGACGGGCCATATGAAAGTGATTGGGCTTTATGGGGCATATGAATGTGATTGGGCTCGATGGGCCGTATGAATGAGATTGGGCCTAAATGGGCCAAATGAATAAATATGGATCTGTCAGTGTTTATTAAGGGGTTGTGGACACAGTTTTTGGTAACTACTCAATCAAGCATAAAACTTAAATAATTAATTAATTGCGATCGTTGACGAGTCATAAGGTTAAGGTGTGGCAATGGGTATATGCATGTCTAGGATTGGATCTAGGGAGAGCTTGGTACTTAAGCGGTCTTGATGACTTACCTCTTCTCCTCTGGAATCCTACCTAGTGCATAGTATCTGTTCACTTTAGCCAACGAGGACTTGTGAACGGGCCAAGGTAAGTAATAAACCCATAATAAAGAGAAATTATTGAAAATGCCCCTAAGGGCGGAAATGACTAAAATTCCCCTATGTGTGGAATGTACAATTTATGGATGTTACATGTATACCTGCTGCATTCATATGATATTCTGTTTAGGTTGCATATGGGTTGGAAATTATGGAACGGAGGAAGTATATGAGAATCGCATGGTTGCTTGACGACCGTGGATCCACCGATGGCTATTAAGCCCCATATTTGATTAGTAGCTTGCTACAATAAAGGTAGTACCACAACCGAGCTACCATTGGTGTGTATTGGATGGATGGGTCGATATTTATATCCTCACATGGTGTGTATCAGGGGATGGATATGGTGTGTAGCGGTTGGATGGGTGGGATCCGTGCATATTTGATTGCTTTACATCTGTTCTGATATTGCATTGGGCTTAGGCCCAGAAAGACTTACTATTGCATGCTTTTCTATTTTCCGAGGGTTGTACACACTGAGTTTTTGAAAACTCAACCCCTCTTTTATTTTTCTCAGGTGATCCCCAGTAGGTGGTTCGACGGTTAGAGGGACTCCGAGGTGGCCTAGTAGCAAGACGACTTGGACTTCATTTCTTAAGCCTACAATTTCTAGTACTTAAAGTTATTTCAGTCCGGAATGCAATAAGGCCATTCCTCTAGTTATTATTCAAATTAGGATTATATTTATTATTATTATGCTTTATATTTGCTAGAAGTAGAACATGGTTTTCTTAAAACCATAATTGTTTTTTGAATACTACTTTTCCGCAACTCAATTTTTAAATAACATGTTTTCATAGATCATTTGTTTTAAATAAAGCTTCCTCAACTGAAAAGAGATTTTACAAAGTAATTATTATCATACAAGAAGGAATAGTTTTTCTTAAAAATACACCTCACTTTGAAAGCAACAAATACAAGCTAGGATTTTACTCAAGGTTTTTATTTCAAAGAAGGGTTTTCAATGAAGACAAGGTTTTCGATAAAACACTTCAATGTGACACGCTGAATCTGGCCATAACGTCCGGGCCGGGTTTGGGGTGTTACATGTCTAAACCCTATACATGCCACTCACTTGAAATTACTAACATATGCATCATTACTCCAAAACTGGTGACTTGATAGTGTGATGCTGCCTCCGAGGATCTCTAACCTCGAGCCAACCTGACAACACTAAGAGAAAAAGGAAAGGGGAGTAAGCTTTGCGCTTAGTAAGTTTGTATGAAAATAATAAGCAAATTATTAACGAGTTCTTGCCAAATTGTCATTATTATTCATATTCCAGTCAGTCTATTTTCTCGAGTCTCAGTTGCTAAATCATTTATATCTAGAGCTACAAAACGCCAAATTAAGATCCATTAATTTTTCCAAAAACTAGACTCATATATATTCTTATCATAAACTTTTCAGAATTTTTGGTTTAGTCAATTAGTATAGTTTATTCATTAAACTCTCCCCTGTTTTGCTATCCAGCAACTTTGACCTTTATCTACTAAAGACCAAATATCTCATAGTACAAGACTCAGATAATGTTTTCGTATATTTATCTTGAAAGGATTTTGTCATATAAATTATAACTCATAATTATTTTGTACAATTTATAGTGATTTTCCCAAATCAAAACAAGGGAATTCGAATTCATTCTGACTCTGTCTCACTAGAATTTGAATATCTCATAATATTAAATTCTTTTGTTTATACCATTTCTTTTATATGAAAATAGACGTAATAACCTTTCATTTCATATTTAATTCAACCTCTAATTCGACTTCCAGTATTTTTGGTAGATTTTCAAAGTAGGACTACTGCTGCTATCCCAAAGCTGTTTCAGTGTCAAAATGATGTTAACTAAGTTTATGCACCTTCATACCCATATACACATTAACGCATACTTACATATACACAGAAGCACATACATACATACCTTCCACAAAACCATTATTTGCCAAAGTACTCACATGAATTCAATTACGTACCTGTGCCCGCTCACACATACCTAGTTTACTTATTTTACTTTCAGATTTCATATCATTTTTACCAGTTGAACACTTGGAATATGAATCAGACACATGGAAACAATGCAACGAAGTGCCATAGATCACAAAATCACATGCCTCTCAACGGGGCTACTCAAAAGCACCCAGACCCTAGCATGTATCAGATATTCACATGCCTCTCAACGGGGCTACTCAAAAGCACCCAGACCCTAGCATCTATTACGTATCAATTGAGCTCATAACGGACAGATCATTCCTAGTGACATGTCACTTGTATCCTTAACTATTCCTAATGTTCAAACAGGATTTCTGACTGACAAAGCTTAACCAGATGTATTCGAAATATAGGCCTCATTTCACAAGGCAATAATCACATATTCATAAATCATTGAAATAACTTTCATCATATTTTCATACCATGTTATATCATCAAATAATCATATAACACATTAATCATACAATTATCATATATTCCATACATTACTAATCATGTATCATTATTTCATATCATATTTTCACACCATATACTCACTCCATCAACTTTTCAATATAGTCCATTATACAATTTATGCCATAATTACAAGAAATATAATCCATACATAATAGTGCATTATTATTAACACACAAACTTACCTCGAATAAGAAAACGACAAAATTACCACTTTAGCCCTTAACCTTTTACTTTTCTAATTTAAGCCCGAATCTTGATTTCCTTGATCTAAGATTTCAAATATAGCCTATTTAGGACTCACATTATTCAAATTGACCCAAAAATTATATTTTGGAAAATTTACAATTTTACCCTTAAACTTTCACATCTTTGCAATTTAGTCCCTAGGCTCGTAAAACGAAATGTGTTCAATTTCTTGGTTACCCAAGCCTAACCGAACCATATTCAACTTTACAGAAGCCCACATTTCTCATTAAAATAGATTTTTAGTTACCCATTTTACACCTTTTTCAATTTAGTCCTTTTTAGGCTTTTTCATAAAAAAATCACTTAGTAAAAGATGTTAAACACACTCCAATCTTTCATATTCTACCATCAAACATCAAAATACTAATAGGTCATGCATGGGTAAATTTTTAAACGTGAACCCTATCTCAAAATATTGGTAGAAATTGATAGACCATGTTATCGGGACTTCAAAAATGCTTAGAACATTAAAAACGGGGTTTAAAAACACTTACTATTGAGCTTGGAAGATGACAAAACCCCAGCCATGGTTTCTCCATGAAGAATTCAGCCAAGGAAGAAGATGGAAAAATATTTTTGGCTTTTATTTTGTCTTTTAGCTCATTTTACCCTTAAATGACCAAAATTCCCTTTTTACTATTCTTTAAATTTTTACCCTTCCAAGCCCATTTTTGTCCAAATATTTAGAACTTGGTCAAATTACTCATGAAGGACCTCTAATTAATAATCCAATAAAATTTCATACAAATTGCTTCTACAACTCAAATTTTACAAATTATTCGATTTAGTCCCTGAAGTTCAATTAAGCATATTTCACATAAAATTTTCTCATGAAATTTTCACAAGCATAGGAACATATCATAGACTTTACAATAATCATAAAATAAATATTTCCATTTCGAATTTGTGGTCTCAAAACCACTACTCCGACTAGACCCTAATTCAGGATGTTACATTTCTCCCCCCTTAGGGATTTTTGTCCCTAAAAATCTTACCAGGAAAGTGGTTTTGGTTTTCACTTAAATTCTCCAATCTCATAATCATCATTAAAGAACTTTCACTCCGACTGAGCTTTTAATACTTTGTGACAGCCCAAAATTGACCCTAGTCGGGAAGTGGTTTCGGGACCGCTAAACCGAGTCACCGAAAGGTTGGAATGTGATGTTTATTGTCTAGAATATGTAATCATGAATGTGTGAAAATTTCAAGCTTCGATTTAGTCGATTGCATGTGAATTTAGTCAATAGGACTTATATGAGAAAATTTTAAAATGTGATAGGTCAATGCATGAGGACCTATTAGTGCATGTGGAAGAAAAAGGGGACTTGCATGTCAAATCCCCCCTCTCTAATATGTAGTGGCCGGCCATGCTATGGGTGGAAACATGTCACCAACATGTTGTGTTAGTGATGTATGGTAAGGAAAATAAAATAATAAGCATGATAATTAAATAATGAAAGGAAGGGTGATGAAAAAAAAAAGAAAAAAAAATAATAGTGGTCTCATGCATACACCCCATTGCCGTGAGCTAAAGGAAGGAAAAGAAAGGTTTTGTTCATCCTTTTTCAACCTCTTTTGACCGGAAATCCTAAGGAAGAGGATTAGGAGGAAGTTTGGCCATGCATGTAACTAGATTGAGGTATGTTTAATGTTATTCTTTGAGATTCATGTATATTTTAAGTTGTAAGTTCAAAATCTACCTAGCCATGGTTCAAACTTTGTTAAATGATGGAGATGACATTCGGCCATGAATGTTACGTTCTTGGTTGGTATTTTGATGTCTTTGGTGATGAGGTAAGGAGATGGTTGACTTTGGGTGTTTAATAAAAGGGTTTGGATGTGAGAGTGTGTGAGAAGTAGAAATGAGGAGTCTTAGCAACTCCATGAAGGTTCGGCCATGGTAGTTTGAGGATTAGAGATTTTATTTCTTGTTAAAAATTTGATGAATCCTAGTGTGTGAAGTGTTTGAACCAACTAAGGATTAATAGATGCATGGGTACAAAGTAGGAAGAATCGGCTACTATGGTTGACACCAATGCCGAATGTAAAGATGTTATAGTAAATAATGTATGTGATTTGAGTTGATAATGTGAAAAAGGATAATTAGATGTATTATAAATGATATAAAGATTTTAGAAATTATTTTGGTTAGGTGTGTGTATGATTAAGTATATTCGGCAATATACTTAAAGTGAGTACTTGATATTATATGGGAGTATGTATATTCGGCCACATGAGTAAATATATATATGATGTTAAATTTGATTATGTATAATGGGCATTAAGATGTGGAACTTAAGAAATGTAGTCATATGTGGAATTACATGATGCTATAGTTGACATTGTACACACATACATCCATTCGGCCATCAACATGAGTAATTAGTGAGGATGGTTGCCGAATATACAAACATACATAAGCATGTGTAATTGAATTATGAATGTTTAACAAGATGGTTAAACTAGTGAATTATTGATTAAGCTCAAGGAGCTAAAGGAGGAGAATCAAGCAAAGGCAAAGAAAAGATCACTGAGTAGCCGAGTTGGAACCGTCTTACCCAACACAAGGTAAGTCATTAAGCATGTAGTTGGTATTATTTCAAATGGTCATAATGTTTATGTATTGATGCTGAATGGAATGAATAAATATACATATATATATATGCATGTACGTATGTGATGATGAAATTGTTGAATGAAAAGAAAAGAGGTAAGATGTACTGAGTTGTTGATCTCGGGACTAAACGTGCGGGTATAACCATTTATGACCATGAGATTGGCGCTAAGTGAGCGGGATTAAATTGTACAGCACTAAGTGTGCGATTTGACTATGTTGCACTAAGTGTGCGAAATGAATATGATGCACTAAGTGTGCGAATTGACCATGCGGCACTAAGTGTGCGAGTTTGACTATGTAGCACTAAGTGTGCGATTTGATTACGTAGCACTAAGTGTGCGAGTTGATTATATAGCACTGAGTGTGCGGACTCAATATACATTCGTGAATCATTATGGACACTATGTGTGCGACACTATTGAGTCGATCGCGGACAGCGGATCGGGTAAGTGTCTTGAGTACATGGCTAATAGGTGCTATGCTTATACTTGGGGTTGAGCTCGGTAAGTTTGAACCTATGTGACAAATATACTTGAAGTCGTACATAAAATTTATCGTAGGATGGGTGAAAGGCCGTTTAGTCGTTTGATTGTAACGAAAATAAAGTGATTTATGAAAATGCTTCAATGTCCTATTGATGAGTATATGGAATGTGAATGCATGAATTGATATGAAACTGAATCGATAGGTTGGAGAAACTGTGGTATGGTTCGGTATGGATGGAGTAAATTGCCTCGTTCCATTTTGTTTCCTCTTGTGATAATGTTATTGATGGATGGTAGTGCATTGCTTATGACTTACTGAGTTATAAACTCACTCGGTGTTTCCTTGTCACCCATTATAGGTTGCTTGGACTCATCTATTTTTGCGGGGTCAGGCCGTCATCGAAGTCATCACACCGGATAGCAAGTTTTGGTACTTTCTTCTTAGTTGGCTTAGAAGAACATTTTGGCATGTATAAGCTATTACGTTGTGTTTGAACTTTGGCATGTAAACTTTAAGCCATGCGAAAATGGCACGAATGTTCGATTGAGTTGGATCAAGGGTAGGCATGAAATGGACCTAGTTACCTTCGTAACAGATGCTGGCAGCAGCAGTGTCATGAGATTGAAAAATCACTAAAAATAGTAGGAGTGAATTAATTGATGAATAAATTATGTAATCGAAGCTCGATGAGTCTGTTTTCATGAGGAAGTAACGAAAAGATCATATGGGCAGTATATTAAGAGATAATCAGATTTTTGTGGGACAGGGCCAGAACGGTTTCTGGATTCCCTGCTCCGACTTTGGAAATTCATTATAAATTAACCAGAGATAATTAGGGGTTGTACCATATATGTACAGATTCCTCTCTGAGTCTAGTTTTCATAGAAACAAACGGTATCAGTATCGAAGCCCCGTGCAGGGAGATATCCAAGTCGTAATGGGAAAAGGTCAGTGTAGTCGACCCCTGCAACATGGGAGACTTTGACTAATAAACTGTACTAATTGGCCCGACCAAAAATTCTAGAAAAAAATACATAGATGGGCACATGAGTCTAGTTTCTGGAAAAAATTACGAAACTGATTTTCGAGTTACGAAACTCAAGATATGATTTCTAAAACGACTAGTACACAGATTGGGCAGTGTCTGGAAAATAAATTTTATAAGGGGTTAAAGTCAGTTAACACCTCGTGTTCGACTCCGGTGTCGGTTTCGGGTTCGGGGTGTTACATACTTATCTTTTTATTTTCCCATACTAGTACCGTGAGTGGTTCATTATAATGCCGCATATTGACTGAATTTCAACTCTTACCTATAAGTCCTTATACACGAGGGTCAGATCCACTCCATCATGTTACACATACACTCATACTTAAATTTTTTCCAATTCAAATGGTGAACTAGCCAGTTCATCATAGCCTTACACTCTAACTCATATTGTCTGAAAGCTTGCGGACTCAACTCCCAGTTGCTTTTAAATTTCGAAACCTCCTTGAGCTTTCACAAGAAATCATGATATAAAACTCAGATTTCAATCCGATTAGTGGAGATTAGAATTTCAAGAAATCCAACAATCAAAAAGACAAAGAATTCCATGAATTTGAGGAGTGAAAATTCAAGATGTACCCATATAATTTACCAACCTCGTAACATTTAATAACTATCCACATATCATTTTCCTCTTTCGGAGATAGAGATAACCTAATCATGAAATCCATAATAACTTTTCTCATTCCCATTCTAGTGCTAACACAAGAGAAAATAATTCTAATAGTAATTGATTTACATCTTTAAACCTTTTAACATTTCGAGACTTTATATTCAAGGATCAACAATGTCAAGTTACAAATTCGATCACTAATACACTATTCCCTAGAGTTTCCTCACAAAGTCTCTGTATAAGTTTTAGATTTTTCTATCCAAGTACTCGTAACTACTATTTGCTTCTTCCGAGATCATACAATTATCATCTCATCATGACTTAATAATTTATATCAGCTACACTATCATAACTTAAATCTGACATGGCATCAAATACTTAAAGCTATCACATTGTCTCATTGTCTTTAAACACATTACAATTCATACATAAACACATCACTAAAAATCAAGAAGTCTTTGCCCAACGCAGACTAAACCATTTTAAATGTTTCGGTTAACAATGTTCTTATCTATTCAAAACGTTACTAGCATGTAATAGACTTCTCAATTTTCACAAGGCAAAAATTCTACCATCTATAGCAGCCTTAAGTCGTATCAATGTCTTCTAGGGAACATACACTTTTCATTTAGACTCTCCGTCCTTTGCCCGTAAAGAGATGAAATTTTATTCTCAAACATGAATATCTCATTTAATTCTTCAAACAATTAATTTACAAGGATTGAACAGTCAAGCCAGTCTTAATCTTTCATGAATAACATTTCAAGAAATCCTCTCTTCCAGTCAATAAAACGATTCAGCATGCAATCATTAAAAACTCACTCATCATGCTAATCAAAGACCATTTCAGTTTTCATAGCTCAAGTAACTCAGATGTCCCAACTGAATATATTAACGCTGATCAACTTACTTGAGAAAAGAATTCCACCATACAATCTGAAACTCAAAATTTCTCCACCTCTGTCAAATTCAAATTCTTACACAGGTATTCGAGAAATCCAAATACTAGAATTATCACATCACTATGACAAAGTCAAAAACATAGTCATACTTGATATATATATATCACAAGTTGAAGATTGTACTTTAAATATAGGCCATGCTCGACAAGTTACCAGATAAGGATTACCACAAAACCAAGATAGAAAAACCCAGAATAAAGAAATCCAGCATAAAGAAATCCCAGTTAGAGAAGTCCAAGATAAGGAAATCAAAATTACAATACTGTATCGAAAGACCGTGAACAAAGCTCATGAGAAAATATAAATGCTCTTAATGATTTTTTAGAGAAAGGAAATCTAGAAAGACATCATTTGAACCCACTGGAAACAAATACGTCAAGAATAATATACTTCCCGCATATATATATAATTAGACAGAGCAATGATTAGTAGTGATAGAATCATGGCACCACAAACAATTTCTTATCAATTCCCAACAGATAAAAAGTAACGGAATACCAGAAAGAAAGAAAATAAGATCATGTAGATCATAAATCAATCACACTGACAATATCTTCATCTAACATTAAGATCATTCAATATTCCCATATTACAAGAATTCATCAGAGAATATATATATATAACCAATACAACAATTTCTGAGGATAAATGGACTCAGAGAGTGCCTTGCTCAGACATCTCACATTTCGAACATTATTCCTTTAACTAGTTCTGCATCAAAATTCCATATTATTCTCTTCACTGAAGGAGATCTGCTTATGAAGGAATTTCAATTAGTACATTTCACGACATCATTTCAGAACAAACCAATTTCTAGAGTTGACCTTTCACTGATTGTGATATTATGAAAATCAATCAATCTTTCGGTCAATCCGATATTTCTGTAGTTCTATCCTTTCATACCAACTCATTCTCAATCTCTAATCATGTTTATTATTATTCTATCATCAAGCTCTTTTGTTTCTCAACCGGAAACTTATTCGGTACAAATCTCATGAAATTCCATTATAAACACCACTACGGTAAGGGGGAGGGTTTGTATGGCCTCTGACTCGACTTTCTTATACATATGCATATGACACAACTTTCATCATCATAGCAACATTATTAAATCATGTCATTCATTTCAAGAAAATTAACATTCATGTTGGTTTACACCAACTTTCCAGTTATCCCATTTAGACCAGTATACTTATACATGCATTCTATGTTTTCTGGATAACTTTACTTATCCATTCATTTAATCAAGCAAGTCATGCTCATGACATCATATAAGGGCCAAATAAACATGGATATTTGCATCACAATCGCAACTTTCATTTGGTGTATCATCACACACATATCATTACAATCATATAATTCAATCCAAACAATTTAACATATTTATTCCACCTATATCTTTGGTAAGTTATTTAACAACATGCATTTATTCGAGCAATTCAGTCACATACGTTATGGAATTACCAATCAATCATATATGAGCTCACTAGGTCATATACACATTCTATTTCATGTTTCTCGTGTCTCATATATGTACATACATATCATGAATTTTTATTCATACCTTTCCAAATTTTAACTCATCGAAGTTACAATTTATTCAAATACTTTAGTATCATTATCTACATGATCGGCTGTAGCTCAGTTGGAGAGTACCTTTGTCTAAACAAAATGGCTCTCATTTGCGTCGGGAGACATCACACAATCACAGATCCATGGCATGTATAGCTAGACTCTTACACATGCTAGGTTAGTTCGAGAACCAACTAAATCATAGCTCTAATGCCACTAAATGTAACACCCCTTACCCGTGTCTGATGCCGAGATAGGATATGAGCCATTACTGAACTTAAGCATAAACAAACATGCAAATCCGGACCATAAAATTTCTTTTAATTCAAAACTTTTCATACACATACACATCGACCCTTATTTAGGTCTACGAAGCCCAAAACATACTTTAGGGAGGGTTCAGGACTAAACCGAGAACTTTGGAAAGTTCTGAGAAAACTTAGAAAATTTTACCATAAAACAGAGTCACAGGCCCGTGTGGACACAGGGGCACGCCTGTGTGCCTTTGAAGTGCTCGTGTCCTCAGGCCATGTAACTCTTTGCTTATGACGTCAGCACATAAATTGAACTACACGGCCAGGCTACACGCCTATGTCTTCAGGCTGTATCCCTCACACGGTTGAGACACACGGCTGTGTCTCAGCCCGTGTGGCCAACATTTATGCTATTTTCCAAGCTTTTATGTTACTCATAATCCCTTACAACCTTGCACACATCCAAATCACAATTCATGGCATCATTTTAATAATTAAACACTCTTTATTAAGACACAATTATCATTCTAACATTTCCTTTTTCATATAATGCACTTACTCACAAAATACTAAGTCCAGATTCATTAATCCCATTCATAAGACTTGTCATTTTGATGCCCACTTTTACCATTAAACCATGGGTACCAACTTAACCATCAAACACTTATGTTTAACCATCATCTTCTTGTTTCTAAATCATGCAATTACTTTGAAATTATGACCATCTCGAATGGTCATAAAGCATACATCAAATACACATGACATACTATCAATCATGCAAGGCAACCACATAATTTCATCATCACATCATAGGCATTAAACATAGCATAATTAGCTAAACTTACAAACCATAATCAATATGAGCCACATCTCACGACCATATACAAATAACTCAATATAGTAAACATATTTGACTAAATCATAATAACACATATCATTTGTCTAGTCCCTATATATGCCACTCACTTGAAATTACTAACATATGCATCATTACTCCAAAGGTGGTGACTTGATAGTGCGATGCCGCCTCTGACGATCTCCAACTCCGAGCTGACCTGACAACACTAAGAGAAAAAGGAAATTAGTAGGCTTTACACTTAGTAAGTTTGTATGAAAATAAAAAGTAAATTATTAACAAGTTCTTGCCAAATTCTCATTATTATTCATATTCCAGTCCAGCTGTTTTCTCGAGTCCTGGTCGCTAAATCATTTATATCCATTAATTTTTCCAAAAAACTAGACTCACATATTTCTTATCATAAAATTTTCATAATTCTTCTTTTTATCCAAGTAGTATAGTTTATTCATTAAACACTCCCCTATTTTGCTATCCAATAGCTTTGACCTTTACCTACTAAAAATCAAATATCTCATAGTACAGGACTTAGATAATGTTTCTGTATCTTTCTCTTGAAAATAGACTCACTAAGGATTTCAGTCATATAAATTATAACTCATAATTATTTTTTTACAATTTATAGAGATTTTCCCAAGTGAGAATAGGAGAATCCGATTTCATTCTAACTCTATCTCACAAGAATTTGAATATCTCATAATACTAAATTCTTTTTCTTATACCATTTCTTTTACATGAAACTACACATAATAACCTTTCATTTCATATTTAATTTAGCCTCTAATTCGACTTCCACAATTTTTGGTAGATTTTCAAAGTAAGACTACTGCTACTGTCCCAAAGCTGTTTTAGTGTCAAAATGATGTTAACTAAGTTTATGCACCTTCATACCCATATACACATGAGCACATCCATACATATACCCAAAAGCATATAAATACATACCGTCTAGAAAACCATCATTTGCCAAAGTACTCACATGAATTCAATTTCGTACCTGTGCTAGCTTGCACATACATAGTTTACATATTTTACATTCGGATTTCATATCGTTTTTACCAATTGAACACTTGGAATATGAATCGAACACACAAAAATAATGCAGCAAAGTTCCATAGATAAAATAATCACATGCCTCTCAATGGGGCTACTCAAAAGCACTCGGACCCTAGCATTTATCACATATTCACATGCCTCTGAACGGGGCTACTCAAAAGCACTCGGACCTTAGCATGTATCACATAATCACATGCCTTTCAACGAGGCTACCCAAAAGCATCCGGACCCTAGCATGTATTAGGTATCAATTGAGCTCATAACAGACAGATCATTCCTAGTGACATGTCACTCGTATCATTAACTATTCCTAATGTTCAAACGAGATTTTTGACCTACAAAGCTTAACCAGACGTATTCTTAATATAGGCCTCATGTCACAAGGCAATAATCACATATTCATAAATCATTGAAATAACTTTCATCACATTTGCATAGCATGTTATATCATCAAATAATCATATAACACATTAATCATACAATTATCATATATTCCATACATTACTAGTCATGTATCATTATTTAATATCATATTTTCACACCATATACTCATTCCATCAACTTTTAATATAATCCATTATACAATTTATGCCACAATAACAAGAAATATAATTCATACATAATAGTGCATTATATTATTAACACACAAACTTACGTCGAATAAGAAAACGACAAAATTACCAATTTAGCCCTTAACCTTTTACTTTTTTGATTTAAGCCCGAATCTCAATTTCCTTCATCTAAGATTTCAAATATAGCCTAT